>NW_019396089.1:118222-154114 GCF_000591075.1 Eurytemora carolleeae | reverse complement strand
TACAAGTGTATCTGGATAGTTAGTATCTAGTACAAGTGTATCTGGATAGTTAGTATCTAGTACAAGTGTATCTGGATAGTTAGTATCTAGTACAAGAGTATCTGGATAGTTAGTATCTAGTACAAGGGTATCTGGATAGTTAGTATAGTACAAGAATATCTATATAGTTAACATCTAATACAAGAGTATCTGGATAGTTAGTATCTAGTACAAATGTATCTGGATAATTTGCATCTAGTACAAGTGTATCTGGATAGTTAGTATCTAGTACAAGTGTATCTGGATAATTAGTATATATAGTACAAGAGTATCTGGAGAGTTAGTATCTAGTACAAGTGTATCTGGATAGTTAGTATCTAAATTACAAGAGAATCTATATAGTTAGTGTCTAGTAAAAGAGAATCTGAATGGTTAGTATATGTAGTAAACACCTACTCCATAGCAATATTTTCTAAACGTATGTATCTAGGTCCAACCCTCTAAATGCCACACAGGGACACAAGCGTAGCTATCCAACAAGATATTACTCCAGGCTCTAAATGCTACACAGGGACACAAGCGAAGCTATTGATTCAGCGTTCTTAATGCCACGCAGGGACACAAGCCTTGCTTTCCAACAAGCTATATATCAAATCAAATCAAATATTTATTGCACGAAGATTAGAATTTATACAATATAAATATCACATAGAAAAGTATAATCCTAATATAATATAGATCCCAAATGATGAACGATCCGCTCTAAATGCCACACAAGGACACAAGCCTAGCTTTCAAATAAGCTATATATCGATTCCAAATGATGGGAACGATCCGCTCTCTAAATGTCTCTTTTTAGAAAATTTACTATAAAAGTTTTAAAATGTCTGTTTTTATTAAAAATGTCTGTTTTTATTAAAAATGTCTATTTTTATTAAAAATGTCTATTTTTATTAAAAATGTCTATTTTTATTAAAAATGTCTGTTTTTATTAATGTCTGATTTTAGAAAATTTACTAAAAGTTTAAAAATGTATAAATGCATAAATATAAGATTTGTTCCATAAGCCTCTTATAAACCTCAAAGTCCTAGACGAAATTTTCATCTTTTCCTTGACAAGATCCTTTTCATTTTCTTTAAAAAAAAGAATATTCAAGTAAGTTATTCAAGATGAGAGTAAGAAAACAAAATGGAAATTTACATTACATCAAAGGTGGCTTGAGATAGCACTATCAAAGCAATTTTTACATTTAATTTTAAAGAAATGTTGCTTTTCTGGCCGCCATTTTTTCTTTGTACATCGTTACACAAAAAGTTTGCGGATTTTTTTGTTCATATTAAAGATTTTTAAGATTTTTTAAAATTCACATTTTTCTAGGCAAAAATTTCCTATTTCGATTGCCATAAATTTTTCCTTGGATCAAAGGAATTGATTTTTTGCCATAGACTCAAATTTTCTAATTTTCTGAACTTTGATATTTCAAGCTTAGACTATTTGATCTAACATTATCAAAAGTTTGAAATATTTAAGGTCTACGGCATTGTAATGCAAAGATATAAGAATTAGAAAATCAGAGTTTGTGGCAAAAACTCCATTCCTTCGGGTCTAATCGGCTAAGTCGTTTTGACGTTTATTGGATGGGTACAAACAGAAACAAAACATAGCAATATATTTATCAAGATTATTTATTGCAATGATATAATGTATGTAATGACATTGTCTATATATATATATATACAGTTTAATAACCCCTGCACAGTTCTTGGCTCTGCCAACTTGATTATTCCTAATCCAATGCTGCCAAATGTCAGCTATAAATATACATGCTCATATATATATATTTATATATACATATATTTGCATATATTCATATTTACTGGACTCTTGGACGCTTCAAAACCGTTTCCTGGTCATAATTTTAAATGTTGCGTTTTAATTTTTCGGATTTTCTTTTCGCTTTGATGGATTTCAAAAGCAATTTGAATTGCAACCTTTCTTTGGGTTCCTCCGGTCATATGGAGAAACCAAAAAATTAGACCCAGTAGGTTAAGGTATATGGGACACAAAAACAGACTAACCAACAAACAAATATATATATATATATATCCTAGCCTTACACACAGATTTTAATCATAACTTTTCCATATTAAATATGAAAATGATTGAACCAAGAGAAGGTTAAGTGCTAAAATCCACCACAAAATGGATTTACCATTTAAGCACATGTTAGCTAGAATAGAAACAGTTAAACTTCTCGTTACAGAATATAAACCGATCAAATACATTTAGCATTCTTAAATTTATTTAAGATTTATACTTACGTATAGTGAAGGAATGGTCCCACCAATCCGACTGACACAAAAAGGCCTTCAAATCGTCAGCTGTTCGTCCAATTATGACTAAAACAGAAGATTAAGTAGTTAAGGTAAAAGAGATTAACTAATCCATTAGTTTAGGAGAGGTTACAAGAAATTAATTAATCCAGCAGTTTAAGAGAGGATACATGGATATAGGAGATTAACTAATCCACTAGTTTTGAGAGAATACAAGGATATAGGAGATTAACTATACCACTAGTTTAAGAGAGGATACAAGGATACAAGAGATTAACTAATCCACTAGTTTAAGAGAGAATACAAGGATATAGGAGATTAACTATACCACTAGTTTAAGAGAGGATACAAGGATATAGGAGATTAACTAATCCACTAGTTTAAGAGAGAATACAAGGATATAGGAGATTAACTATACCACTAGTTTAAGAGAGGATACAAGGATATAGGAGATTTAACTAATCGACTAGTTTAAGAGAGGATACAAGGATTTAAGAGATTAACTAATCCACTAGTTTAGGAGAGGATATAAAAGATGAACTAATTTACTAGCTTATAGATGAAGATACAAGGATAAAAGAGATTAACTAATCCACCAGTTTAGGAGATTATATATATAAAAGATTAACTAATTTACTAGCTTATATATGAAGATACAAGAGAAGAAAACTAACCTTCTGGTGGAGAAACTAGAGTTCGGATAAGAAGAAGAAGAACGAATATACCAACAATAATCCCCAGTCTCTTGATTAGATCCATGTCAGTAATCTTCACAGCTTTAGCCGATCGAACCCGGAATATCACACTGATCCTGGTAATACAATAAGATTAATAAAATGATTATTGTCAGGCTTAGAGATGGAAACGTTTGCCTTTTTTCCATTTCTTTCGTTTATTGTTCGTCAACTACCAATTACTATGTTTTCAATCGTTCAAATAAATTGAATATGTTAGTTTTAAAAATCTGTTGTTCAGTAAAATATACGCTAGTTTGTACAAAAGTGTGTAATTCAAATATCGTTCGTTCAGGAAAAACTACTTTTTTTTCTAAACGACACCATCGTTCACGGTGAATGTTATTCGTTATCAAAAATTTCATTCGTTGACTAAAACAATGCCCATCTCTAGGCTCTGGCCTATTCCATATTTATCTACACTTTTTTATTATTATGAGATTAAACAAAATTATACAGAATTGGAAATCTTAGGATCGAGTATTTGTTCATATCTTTTGGATTAAAGCTATTTCTTTTGGATATTCATTGGTCAAAACCATAGCAGGGATTTTACAAAATCAAGGTTCATATTATAAGTTTCAGGTTTACTACCGAATTTTACAGTTTTAATGTTTGCTACAAACTATTACAGGTTTAAGGTTTAAGATTTAAGGTTCACTACCCACTATTACAGGTTTAAGGTTTACTTCCAACTATTACAGGTCTAAGGTTTACTACCAACTATTACAGGTTTAAGGTTTACTACCGACTATTACATATTTAAGAATTACTACCCACCATTACAGGTTTCAGGTTTACTACCGACTATTACAGATTTAAGGCTTACTACCCACTATTACAGGTTTCAGGTTCACTACCCACTATTAAAGGTTCAAGGTTTACTACCAACTATTAGAGGTTTAAGGTTTACTACCAACTATTACAGGTTTAAGGTTTACTACTCACTTTTACAGGTTTCATGTTTACTACCCAATATTACAGGCTTAAGGTTTACTACCAACTATTACAGGTTTAAGGTTTACTACCCACTATTACAGGTTAAGGTTTACTACCAACTATTACAGGTTTAAGGTTTACTACCCACTATTACTTAAGGTTTACTACCAACTATTACAGGTTTAAGGTTTACTACCCACTATTACAGGTTAAAGGTTTACTACCCACTATTACAGGTTTAATGTATACTAACCTCCAGGTTTTGAGCATGAGTGCTCCGTATGAGAGTGCAAACCCTATCTCTCTCAACCAGATTCTGAGAGTGCAAGTCAACATGTTGGGTCGAGGATACAGGACAATAGTCTAGAAATACAAATATTTACTTGTAGAATTGCAGAATTGCAGAATTAGAACATATGTATCAGCTCTGTTTGAATTAAGTCACCTCCATGGCAAGGACACAACTGAACCGAAAGAAAAAAAACCTTTCAAATATTTTGTTAATTGCACTTCATCGATCAAGTGAATCTGGAAACAAGTTTCAGATCTAAAAACCCAGTTTATGGTCACAAAATGTGATTAATTTTGGGAATAACAAAGGTCAAAGCTCACTTCAAAACTTTGAAGGGATGCATTTTTTCAAGATCTGGGAAAGAAGTTTATTTGGAAAAGTTGGAGATTCCCTTTATTCAAATTGAGAAATTTTATTTGAATTTCATTTTGAATTTTTAGATATAAGTTGGTATTTCCGGAGTTTTTATTTCAGGACCGTGTATTTCTGAAAAGTGTATTTATGTAGCATGTATTTCCGGAGTTTGAATTCCAGAAGTTTGTATTTCCGGAGTTTGAATTTCAGAAGTTTGTATTGATGATAGAGTGTGTTTTTACGGAGTTTGTATATCCGGATTTTGTATATCCGGAGTTTGGATTTCTGGAGTTTACATTTTTGAAGTATGTATTTCTGGTTAGTATATTTTTGGAGTTTGTATTTCTGTTGTTTGTATTTACGGAGTTTGAATTTCAGACGTTTGTATTTCCTGAGTTTGTATTTCTGTTGTTTGCATTTCTGGAGTTTGAATTTTCCGACGTTTTTATTTCCTTCGAGTTTGTATTTCTGGAGCGTTTATTTCCGGAATTTGAATTTTAGAAGTTTGAAGTTCCGGATTTTCTATTTCCGGAGTTTGTATTTCCGGAGTTTGTATTCCCGGATGTTAGGATATCGAGCTTATTTGAAGTTCCAGATTTTTCATGCCACGTGCACAGTTGGATTAATTACTCTTTCAATGACTGAAGCCTAATTAATCCTCTTTATATTCTAATTTTTATCTTAATTGAGAATATTTATCTATCCAACCTTCCAGGGACAAAAACTAATGAACAGCAAAACATAGTTGACTCATGCAGAACCACTTCTTTGAGCTATGTGTGTCGGTTCAAGTTTAAGAGAAGTGATTTAACTAGAGCTCAGTGTAGAGGTCGCTGAACTATCTACCGTGGGTTCAAATTCTGAATTACAGATTCAAAGTTAAAGATTCTGGAGGTCTTCAATCAATGAGTTTGAGTTTGAACCCGCAGCGGCGGTAGGTTATTCAGCGACCACTCTAGTAGTTAATTAAATTAGGTCCAGGAGACTTTAGTTTCGATTAAAGCTGAGAAATTAATTATTAATTGCTGAATCAAAGTTTTCACGTGGAGAATCAAACATAAAAACCATGAAATAAAATTTTAAACAATTGTATATTTTTTCAACTTTTGAAAAAACTATATAATGCTAACCAACAATTATTAGGAAGACACAGAATATACTTTATAATAAGAATGTAAACTTTTATAAAAGTACTTTTTAGTTCTAAAACTTTACGTCATGAATAAAAAGGAAAATATGCATAATTTTTTATTATGATATAAAGATAATAATCAGTCATTCCTTGTTTTGAAACAACATTGTCAAAAATAAAATAAAGAAATTATAAAGTTAAAAATATTTTTTTTAACTTGATTACAGAGTACTGTCCTGTTTCTTTAAAAATAAAGAAGGATTAAATAGTTTTCAATTCTTAAATAACATTTCTAATTACAGAAAAGAAAAAATATATTTCATTTTCTTTTCTTTTCAGTTGCGGGCCGGCATCAGCTTGGTTAGGTCAAAAAAATTCAGTGCTCCACTCTAAATAGCCAAATAGAGGATTCAGCTGGGGAGCGCTGTTCACAAAAAATCTCACTAGAAACAAGGAAAATAAAAACATAGAAAGAAGAATCCTGAGAGGTTGGTGACCATACAATATAATGCCGTTTTTTACTCTACCAGGTGCGATACTCAGGCAACTATAAAGAAGGGACTACCGTCGAAAGTCGCACGTTCTGAGCCACAAATCCAACAAATTCGCATTTTGTAATGCTGTGCAAACCCAATATGGGTAACCCCAAAATGCCACAGAACTCGGAAAGAGTATAAATCCAGGAGAAAAACAGGATTCCCTTCTTAGGGGAGTCCCTCGATACCCTCTTCCTACTTTTTCCAAAGGAATTGAGTCTTTGTCACAAACTCTCAATTTAAAATCCCTTTATCTTTGGAACCCAATGTAGTACATCTTTGATATTTCAAACTTATTTTAATTTATCTAACAGAATTCATAGTTTGAAATATCTAAGGTCTACGACATTGGAATCCAAAGATATAGGGTTTAGAAAAGCAGAGTTTGTGGCAAAGACTCAATTCCTTTCCAACTCCTATTTGTCACAAACAACATTTGTAATTGATTTCTAGTGGGTGAATGTTGTCAGATCCATCTTTAAGACCATTAGGCTGAAATAGGATTTGGACACAAAACTCAAACCCTTTTTATTTCACCTTGAACCTGATCAACTGTGTGCAAGGTCAGACATTCCCTGTTGGGAAAAAAGAAAACTAAAGGTAAATTGTCCAAACTGGCAAAAAAAAGGGTTTCACTCTCACAGGTAGAAAAACTCAGGTTTGGAAATTAATTTCGACATATTTCATATCCTCATCAGTCCTTAAAGAATGGTGGTATTGTCAAAACTGAAGATTCAACAATACTGCAAAACAGAATTCACTCAAATAATTGAAATGAGCAGAGTGTCCCAAAAAATACTGGTTTCAACAAATTTTCATCTTTTTTTTCAAAATTATCAGAATCAGGGACAATTAACAGAAGGAAAAACGGAAGAAGTTAGAAGAGAAGAAGATAAAGGAAATCAGAATTTTTGTGCATCAACTGAATCCAATTTGTAAAATTCAAAACTAGAAATAAAAAATTGTTAATCCTTCTATTCTAAAGATCTTGAAAGCCATTCCTCCTGTATAATTTAAGAATAATTAATAATTTATCCTTATCTTCCATAGTCCTTGATAACCAAATACATTTATCGTAATATATCACTATAGAGAACTGCAATACAGAATCCATCCTGATCACCATCTATTATAAATAGTCCATCCTTCTCTTCTATAGTTCTTGAAAACCAACTATTACGAATAATCTATCCTTCTCTTTTATTGTCCTTTAAAACCAACAATCACAAATAAACTATCCTTCTCTTATAAAGTCCTTGAAAACTAACAACAATCACAAATAATCTATCCTTCTCTTCTATAGTCCTTGAAAACCAACAATCACAAATAATCTATCCTTCTCTTCTATAGTCCTTGAAAACCAACAATCATGAATAATCTATCCTTCTATTCTATAGTCCTTGAAAATCAACAATCATGAATAATATATCCTTCTCTTCTATAGTCCTTGAAAACCAACAATCACAAATAATCTATCCTTCTCTTCTATAGTCCTCGAAAACCAGCAATCATGAATAATCTATCCTTCTCTTCAATAGTCCTTGAAAACCAACAATCATGAATAATCTATCCTTCTCTTCAATAGTCCTTGAAAACCAACAATCATGAATAATTTATCCTTCTCTTATATAGCCCTTGAAAACCAACAATCACAAGTAATCTATCCTTCTCTTCTATAGTCCTTGAAAACCAACAATCACGAATAATCTATCCTTCTATTCTATAGTCCTTGAAAACCAACAATCACGAATAATCTATCCTTCTCTTCTACAGTCCTTGAAAACCAACTATATCTTAGTGTATGACTGTTCGAACAATATATAATCAATCCTACTCTGTTTCACTTACTGGCATAATGTTTATTTTCTTATTTTAAACCCCCAATTCTTGATAGCAGCCTTATTTTCATTTATCTCTCAAAATGTACGCCCTAACCTACCAATTACATTTTTATACCAACTTGTTGGCTCAAATTATTAATGATATTTTCAGCTTTAAAGTACTTGTATTCTCCCTGATCCCTTTCCTTTAATTTTACAGTTATTTTCCAAATATTTCGTCAATTTAACTTTTATCCCTTTTTTTAGAANTAGTTAAATGAGTATATATTTCTCTACCTCAACTAGTACATTATATTAGTTAAATGAGTATATATTTCTCTACCTCAACTAGTACATTATATTAGTTAAATGAGTATATATTTCTCTACCTCAACTAGTACATTATATTAGTTAAATGAGTATATATTTCTCTACCTCAACTAGTACATTATATTAGTTAAATGAGTATATATTTCTCTACCTCAACTAGTACATTATATTAGTTAAATGAGTATATATTTCTCTACCTCAACTAGTACATTATATTAGTTAAATGAGTATATATTTCTCTACCTCAACTAGTACATTATATTAGTTAAATGAGTATATATTTCTCTACCTCAACTAGTACATTATATTAGTTAAATGAGTATATATTTCTCTACCTCAACTAGTACATTATATTAGTTAAATGAGTATATATTTCTCTACCTCAACTAGTACATTATATTAGTTAAATGAGTATATATTTCTCTACCTCAACTAGTACATTATATTAGTTAAATGAGTATATATTTCTCTACCTCAACTAGTACATTATATTAGTTAAATGAGTATATATTTCTCTACCTCAACTAGTACATTATATTAGTTAAATGAGTATATATTTCTCTACCTCAACTAGTACATTATTTTAGTTAAATGAGTATATATTTGAGAGTTTGAACTATTTTCAGTAAATAATTAAACTGTTACTACAGATGTTTTCGAACTTTGTTTCAATAAAATTCCCAATTTTCCTTGTATTTGGTAAAAAGATTATTTTTCATTTAAATCATTCTTGTTTATTGTATTTTGAATTGTATTTTGATTGAAGATTTCGGAGCACGATCATTTGCTATCAACTCACTTGCTATCAACTCACTTGCTATCAGCCTCACTTGCTATCCCCTCACTTTCTATCAACTCACTTGCTATCAAACTCATTTGCTATCAACTCAGTTGCTATCACATTCATTTGCTATCAAGCCTCATTTGCTATCCGGCCTCAACTGCTATCTACACACTTGCTATCAAGCCTCACTTGCTATCAGGCCAATTTGCTATGAATCCTCAGTTGCAATCAACAATTTTGCTATCAATCATCATTTGCTATCAAATTTTCGCCTTGCTCTCAATCATTACTTTAAATAGTTTTTTTTCTAAAATTCCGCAAAAAAATGGAAAAATTTCTCAAAATTTGGAATTCTTCAGTCTCTGGCAAACTTTGCGTGGGCATGGAGTCGGCTCGTTTTGTTGCAAGCAGACTTTAAGGAAATGCTTGAATCATATGATAACATGCCTTTGGGTATTTATATGAACAACATTGTTCGTTTTTTCAAAGATGATTGAGTGATTATTTAAATTGAATATAATAGATTGTATTATTAATGCACTCCCTTTTTCATTTTATAAATTGATATTATTTGAACAACCATATATAAACTGGTTTCGTAATATAAACTAAGAACTGGTTTTAATAGCAACTTATTTAGAAACACAACTACTATTTTGATTGCAACGTATTTGGATAGTAACTAGTTTTGGATAGCAGATGAGCATTGATAGCAGTTGAGACTGGAGAGCAAATTTTTTATAGCAAGTGAGGCCTGATAGCAAATTGACCTGATAGCAAGTATGTCGATAGCAGTTGAGGCCGGATAGCAAGTGAGGCTGAGAGCAAGTGAAACAGATAGCAAGTGAAACAGATAGTAAGTGAAATGATAGCAAGTGAGTTGATAGCAAGTGAGTTGATAGCAAGTGAGTTGATAGCAAGTGAGTTGATAGCAAGTGAGTTGATAGCAAGTGAGTTGATAACAAGTGAGGGGATATCAAGTAAGGCTAGTGAGGAAGTGAGTTGATAGCAAATAATCGTGCTCCAAGATTTCATTATTGTATTACAAAATCAGTATAGCTAACATTTGCATGCGTATTTTCTATGGAAATGTTTTTGAATAAAAAACGGCATGAGTTAAAAAAAACTGTAACAATGTTGTCTGGAGCAAATTCATAATCTCAATTTCGATTTTTTGTCATCTATATATCTTTTTGAAAAACGATCGTTTTGCGATGAAAACGACAACGAAAAAAAAACGAATAATGTTCGTTTAAAAAATAGATTTTTAAAAAGTGGTCGTTTTTTAACCCTATCTCTGCTGGGGTACTTGAAACCCAGGATATGCTGGGGGGGGGGGTCAATTTGACCCCCCCCCCTCTAAATCCCATGGTTGATGTCCAAATATGACAAATGATACATCATTGGAAAGCTCTTGTGCTCTACTTTTAGAATTTGCAAAAAAATTGCAAAATCGCAAAAATTGATTTTTTTATCGCAAAATCCAGTTATATAGTAAAAATGTTTGCAAAAAAAATTTGTCCAAAAAATGAAAAATTATACATTTTTGAAAAGCCCTTGACCATGCCATTTCAAATATGCAAAAAAATTTTCAAAATTTTAAATAACCTGATTTTTAAGCAGGAAAAACTAAAAATATGCAAATTTCCTTAGACAGGTTGTTTGCAAAAATTTTGCAATTTTTTTCGCAAAACTTGTGCAATTCGTTTCCTTGTGTCAAAGGCTTTCCAAAAAGCTAAATTTTATCAAAATCTGACAAGTGGAAGTGGGTCAAAACAAAGATTTAGTTAGTTACAGGAAAAAGCAGTCATTCAGGCAGTGTGCCTGAGGACTCAGGCAAGTTAGTATTAAAGCCCGGTTTTAGGCCTAAAGGGAGGGCTTTGGGTATGTAAGAAAAGTCAGAAAATTTCAACAGCCTCAGACCAACACTTTTTGAGTTATGTAAAAAAACTACAGGGGGGGTCAAATTGTCCCCCCCCCCCCAGCAGGAATAGGGTTAAAAACGATCGTTAACAATCGTTAACGAAGAGAAGAGGAAAGAGGAAACAGAACTGAAGGGTATCAGTACTTATCATTTAGTAGTTTAAAAGAAAATATCAAGAAGTTTTAACTCCCACACAACCTTTCACCTGCATTAAAGACGACATTCGATAAAGTTGCATATTTATCAATAACATTTTTTTCCTAAAAAGTTATTGTTTTTATAACGACCGTTGTTATAAAGTTCTTTGTTTCGTTAACGATCGTAATCGACGACCCTTCGTTAACATATTTATCGATGACAATTTTTCGAAAACTATCTTTTTTTTAAAAAAACGATCGTTTTTTTAAAAACGATCGTATAAAGAACAGTCGCTTATCGTTATTATAAAGACGATCGTTTTCAAAAACGATCGTTACTCGTTTTCTAAAAGTTCAAAACAAGCGGGCCTTTTTTACAAACGAAACAAAAAACGATCGTTTAATGATCCTATTAAAAAAACGATTAACAAACCTATTTTTATACATAAAGTAGTATTTTCCATATAATAATAAAAATAGAATAATATAAAGATGAGGCATTGGGAAACGCGAATCCAGACGCCTCAATTGGTTTAGTGAAAAAGCCACAGAATGACGAATTTTCTATAATTCAAAAATATTTTAGGTCTTTTAAGCATATCTCTCACCAAAAACTTGTTTTTTTTTAGTAATTTGCCGGTAGAAATGCATAACTTTAATATCGTTGTGGATAAACTTTATCTTAAAACAGATTGCAATGTTTGGTTTGCATTTTTTTGGCCCCATAAAACCAAGGTTTTTTTTGGGCCTTGCTCACTTTACCGGCCTGATTAATATTTGATTAAGATCAGATTCAAAATTGGAGAAAACCAGCAACATTATATTTTGTAAAAATCACAACTTTAATTCTAATTCTAAATTTATTTTTGAAGCAAGATCTGAGAATGAGAATTAATTTTTGCGATGTGCGATTCTGCGAAAACAACGAAGAAGACGACCGACACTAACCTAACCAAATTTTAAAAATATTCTACTATTAGTTTTTACAAAGTAGTTGTGTCCAAAAGTTTCAGAAAGATCTAATTTTTTTAATTGTGTTAATCCTTTAAATGTTGATAAATATTATGTTTTTTGGTTATTTTATTTTATTTAACTTTGCATTAAAAAAAATAAATGTTTTAATTAGAAAAGAAAAAATTGCCATTTTTTCTCTGAATAAATATATTGGTATTATTTCTATAATATAAAAAAAATCAAATTCCAGCAGAGTAAACAGTATGATTGTAGTATCAAAACGCTTTTTTGTTGATCTTAGATAAAAAAAAATAAAAGATTTATAAATATTTTTAACTTCATAACTTTTAGCTTTATATAAAGTTAAATTAACTTTTTAGTTTTTTAATAATTGTTTTTTTTGGGATTATGTTTGCTTATTACAAACTTATTTGTAATATGTTGCACTCGCTAAAAACCATGAATAACAAAGAGAGCGCTAAAAAAACGTTTTGAATCCCTTTATCTTTGTAACCTAATCGCTTAAACCTTTAGTATTTCAAACTATTGATAGTCTGCAAAGTTGTGTTGCAAAGATATCGGGATTTTAGTATCAGTGTTTGAGGCAGTTTCTTTTAGGTCAGTTTATCCTTGAACATGGTAACATAAAAATATATAATTTTAGGTCAGTTTATCCTTGAACATGGTAACATAAAAATATATCATTTTAGGTCAGTTTATCTTTGAACATGGTAACATAAAAATATATAATTTTAGGTCAGTTTATCCTTGAACATGGTAAGATAAAAGAATATAATTTTTTCTTTTTCATCTCCCTTTACTACTGCACATTTGTGCATATTGACCGGTCTTTATACCTTTACTCGTGTTCTATCTGTTAAATCTATGGTTGAAATAAACTTTATGGATCCGACATCCATCTTTTCAAAACTTTCATTTCACATCTTAAAAGGATTTTGCTTCGAGCCTTAAAAATTCCAAATTGATCGCTTTTCATAATGGACTTTTCTAATTTTCCAAAAGATTTGCAAACACAAAGGATGGAAGAATTTTAGTCAGATAAAGAATATATCAAAAGAAAGAGTAACATAAAAAAGAGAATCTAGAATAAAAATCTTCAAGTTTATTTAGTTTTATGAAGTACGCAGAAAAAATGATAGCATAGAAAGTTAAATTACAAAGCTAGCAAAAGTTCAAAGAGTAGTGGGTTTAAGCTACTTGAAAGCATTTTTATAATAAAGTTAAGTATGAAGGGTGTGACAAAAATAGAAAAAGAAATCAGAAGAAAATATGAGAATGTGTCTTGAGATTATTAATTATAAGAAAAGTTAATGTAATGTTGGTAAAATGGAAGACAGACAAAATCTTTATATAAATTTAGCTTGTCTGTTTGTTTGTATCCAATAAACGTCAAAACAGCTGAACCGATTGGGACCAAATTTTGTTTTGGAGATCATGTGACCCCAGGGAAGGTTTCGATTTATGAATGATCAAAACTTCAAAAATTTGTGTTTAAAAGTTTTTTATTTTTGTAAAATTTTGAAAAAGCGCAAAAAAATATTATGAAATCCGCAAACTTAAAAAAAATACTGTTCATGCAAAGAGAAGATGCTAAAAGCTTAAAGCCGCTCACAGTTGAAATAGAAGATGGGCATTAGACACGAAGCGTCCTAAAGTTTTAGAATTATAAAATAACTTAAAAAAGGAATAAAAGGAAAAATGTAAAAGCGAAAATCAATACAAATAAACGTATCGTGTATAAGAACTGATGAAAATATAAATGATTTATCAAAATATAGATTGAATAGAATAAAAAGATTTACAAGAAGCAATTGTCACTTAACCTTAGTATTAGTCAATTTACATCTAAAGTGCATCTGATAAATTGATATCCCATTGTTAAAATATGTTCTTGAATGGTTCACAATGGTACCATGCCTTTAATTGGTCAGAAATGGCTATTTTCTCCGAAGAAAATTTGTTTTTATCTTGAAAGTATGTCTTTATTTTTTGGGGAATCATAGAAAACAAACTTTTTAATGTTTTTTTTCAAAACTTTTTTAAACTCATAATATGTTGATATTGAATCGGACAAACCACTTTTTCTTCAAAGTCTTTTAATTCCCCATGCTTTATTGACTCTACTGTGCAATAAATAAACATATTAAACCTTACCATGCTATAAATAAACGTATACAACAAACCCTACCATAAATGAGCATATTAAACCTTAGTATGCTATAAATAAACATATAAAACCTTACTTTGATATACATAAACATATTAAACCTCACCGTGCTACAAATAAACATATTATTAAACTTGATCCTGCTATAAATAAAGATATTAAACCTTACCGTGCTATAAATAAACATATTAAACCTTACCGTGCTATAAATAAACATATTTAACCTTACCATGCTATAAATAAACATATTATTAAACCTGACCCTGCTATAAATAAACATATAAAACCTTACCGTCCCATAAATAAACATATTACTAAACCTGACCCTGCTATAAATAAAGATATTAAACCTTACCGTGCTATAAATGAAGAAAGCTCCAAGAATAATGATCCTAAGAAGAACAGGACTTGCAGCTTTTACAACCTAGAACATTTAAGAAATAAAAATGTACATTTAGATTTGCCTAAAACTTTCAAAAAGGAAATCATTGTTATTAAAATTAATATAATATTATATTCATTTGAATTATATGATGTTATGTTACCAATTTGTTATTTCCCAAACTGTAATTTCTATTAGTTCACAATGAACAGACGCTAAATTTATTTTGAAAATACAATTTAATAAATAGTTGAAATGTTTTAAAATGCTTCAAATTTTGAAAAAGACGTAAAAATGAAGATTTTGACATGGACTAATGATTTAGGCAGTAATAATCAGTAATAAAAAACGAATCCCTTAAAAATAATATTCTGCCGAACTTTATCTGTTTCTAAAAGATGAGGCTTATCCACAGTTTATTCCATTTCTAATTCAAATTTCCAAGAATGATTTAATTAATCCAGATTATCTATGCATCTAACCACAGAAAATCTTCTTCAGCATTAGAATTATTTGTAGTATATACTGTGCACCACTTTATTGTTATAGTCCGTTATTCAATGCAAATATAAAGGATACAGCTTTATTTTTCAAGATATTATTATGTAAACGAATACACGTAAAGGAACTGTCCTCGTGATTCAGGCCCGTAACCAGGGGGGGCTGCACCCCTTTTTTTCTGAAAAAGGTGCAATGACGAATTTGCACCCCCCCCCCGTCCCATATAAAAGAAATTGTAACTCATAATTTTCTAAAATCTAAGGCTAAGTGGCTTGGCTATGCTCAACATTCACAGAGATGTCAAACTTGACATCTCTGAAATCAAGAACTTATACAAAGTAAAACATTTTTTAAAGTTTGAACAGTTGGTTGAAAGGGAAAAATTCATCCATTTATTTTGGAATATAATAGCCATTTTTGGGAGTTTCAAAAATATTATTTTAAGCGAGGATATTTGTCATTTTTAGTCAAAGTAGAAGGTTTTTTTTTGAGTACTCAAAAATTCACTAAGAATGTCTCAATGTCAATAAATAAACTCTTTTAAACAAAATATTAGAAATTTTATTTTTTATTCATCTTCATAATATCAAGATGAGGCCGAGGGACAAGAAGAAGCCTTGATTTTAAATAATGAATTTTTTCCTTAAGCTAAAGTACCATTCATTTATTTTTAATGCATATTGTATATGTAAACTGAAAAGTTTCAGATACTAAAATGTAACCCTTAAAAGCTTAAATACACTTGTTATAAAGGTTATTCTTTATAGCGTACATTGACAATGTAATTAATAAAACCATATACCACCGTAAAAAAAACCAAGCATTGCTTTTAAAAAAGCAAAAAAAAATTTCGCCTGCAGCGCGCTTCTTTGCACCCCCCCTGGAAAAATCTTGGTTACGGGCCTGTTGTGATTCTAAGAGAGGCAACGGCATTCTAAAAACCTTAGTCAAGATAATTTTATCATTGAGTGTCCCTTGAAATAAGGTTTACAGCACTATCTTAAATTTTTTCCCTCTAAATAAATACAAAATTTAAGCTTAATAATTTCAATATTAATTTTTTAAATCAAGAAAATTATAAAAACGCATTTCAATATTTGAAGAAAAAAATGAATAAAGAACTGAAATTTTACAAATGAGAAATATGATAATATCTAAAAGAAATATTATTCCCAAACCCAAGAAAAGGTAAAACATGGAGACCAAAAAAGAATTACATCATTAGCTGTGTTATTGTGCTTAAGTTTCATTAGTGAACATTATTATTGTTTTTATTTAGTTAAAATTATTCCCCAAGCAAAAGTGGGTATTTTGCGAATGAAGTATTTGCATTCTTTCGTAGAAATAGGCTATCGAGTTTCCAAATTTTCCTTAAGTCAGATTTGATAATAAATTAAAAAACGAAAAATTGGATCATTTTTGCAAAATTTTCAGTAACCATTTTCAAGAATTTTCCAAAATTCGAACAAAATTTTTCAAAATTTTTCAGAAAATTTGGGGGGAGAAAGGCAAAAGATATTCAAGCTGTCACACTATCATGTACAAATATATCAGATTAGCAAATTCCTTCTTGTAAATTGAAACTAGGAACAGAGGAAATCATGGATCATGGTATTGGGACACTTCAAGGCCAGTGAGATTGACAATTAATTGGAAATTTTTCAAACTGTCTGGATCTATGTGGCACTTTATTACTTTTAGTGTTATTGAATATGCATCAACAGTCAACACCAATCGAAATATTACTCCTTTAAGTGGAAAATAGTCCTAAAAATATATTTATCTATATATATACATACTATACTGTAACTTTACATTTGTATTTTTAACCCATTTCATTTAGTTAAAATTTGTGCAAATGTATTTTTTTTAATCCCGCAACATATGCTGCTGATGAATGTCAAACATGAAACACCATGTAAACAAATGTTTTAGACTTATTTTATGAAGATAGTATAAAAATACAATAATAAGAAAATGTTCAATGTAAATATATATATTATATAAATATTATAAATACATTTTATATTCTTATACTCTGTAACTTATTTCTATAAATTTTGCTTTTGTTTGTCAGAGAAAGATAATGTTCTATTCATTTTAACTACAATAATTTGGAAACTGTCATGCTGAAATTGAGACTTTTAAATGTTTTTTTTTCCCTACAACCACCCCTTCATAGTTAGGGCAACACTAATAATTAATGAAAATAACATCAAGGCTACAAACTTTGGAAACTTTATAATTTTTTTCCTTTTGTGGAAAGTTTAGCCTTTTAGAAACAACTTTATTTCCTTTTTTATATTAAATAAGTTTTTAAATGGATTCCTCAAGTGTTGGTAATTGCAAATGAGAAAATTTTAAACTGAATGTTTGAAAAAACTTAAAAAACAATTATCTAACCAAATCTAATTTCTTTAGAGAGATTATAGACGTACTTTCAAGTCAAATTGATTATTTTTAATTGCGGTATCTCTGTAAAATTAACTTACGGAATAATGCTGTAAAGACAATGTAGGAAATTATCACAATATAATATTTATAATGTTAAAAAAAAACGGCGATATCTTCTTGATTGTAACTTAAAGGTTTAGTGGATACTATGCTTTGGGACTCAGATATTCCTCTCTTTATATAGATTATGTTTACAGTCCCTTTAATAAATAGAGCTGATTGGGTTTTAAATTATCCACCCACATTCCCTTTTGTATCTATAGTATGTAAGTTATGACCAATTGTCAAAAAGCAACAAGATTTGTTTATAAGCTTCATAAGTAATACATTGGATCCGTCCTCGTTATTTACCTTGAGCTCCCTGTACTTGTATGTAAAGAGAACTACGACTGGCAGGCATCCTAAATACAAAATCAATTAATTTCATCAATATAAATACTTTGATTGTCTGTCAGGGTGTTTGTATTCAATAAAAGTCAGAACGACTAAACTGATTGGGACCAAATTTTGTGTGGGACCTAGGGTTGTTAATCGATTTAAAACGTTAGAAAAACGATAGTTTTATCTAGATTTCTAAAAACGATTTTTTCGTTTTTGGAAAAAAAACGATTGTATTTGAAAATGCATCAATCGATTTGAACTTTCAAAAACGAAAAACAATCGTTTTTGAAAACGACAAAATCAATCGTTTTTTAATAACTAACGTTTAGTTTTTAGCTTTTTCTTTCATTTTCAAAACGAAACGATTTTTTTTAAAAAAGTGTAAACGATCCATTCCTAGGGACCTCATATGAAAAGGTTTATGGATGCTCAGAATTACAAAAAGTAGTATCCAAAAGATTTTGAATTTTCTGAAATTTTCAAAATTAAAAGTTAAAATAGAGGATGCACCTTGATCTAACGAGAGAGAAACATTTGGTTTCTTTTATTTGAAATCAAACGTGTTTTCGTCTATAACTCAACAGTCTTTAGATTTTTTTATTTTATTTCTTTTTCATTCAAAATATATATGCCGACAAAAAATATTTAAGATAAAATGCTATAAAATTATGTAAAAGGTGTCAAATTGTGCGCCATAAAAGCCTTGTATTAATAATATTAATAATATTCTTTAATTTGTTCTTGTTGATCTTTAAATATTGCTAATAGCTACGCCTTTTTAAAGAATACAAAATTAAATATTTAAAAATGCAAAATACTTTTCATTGTTTGCCATTTAACATTCAAGGTCATCGTTAAAGATTTAATGCTTTTTATTTTTAATAACAAAAAAGTGTTCTTGTTAGAGAAACTAGTTAAGTATTTGCCACAAACTCAGACTTTCCAGTTTCTCGATCTATAAAGCTAAACGTGGACTTATTGATCTTGCAGAATTTATATTTTAGAATATCGAAGGTCTAAACTCTAAACCATCAGGATTAGCAACTTAGAGTTTTTGTTGATGAGTAATCACTTTTTTTCTGAAATCTAACTTACCTATAATAACACATTGAAGAACTAAGAGAATAGTTCGTAAGACCATATTCAATGAGACAATGCAGGGAGAAGCATCAGCACATTCCTCACACCCTTCAGCACACTCCAAGCATTGAAAAGAGTCATGATCGTCGTAGAAGGTCCAGTTTACACCCTAGAATAAAATAAGAAGTTTAATAATACTTCAAAAATTGATTTAGAATTTGTTTCTTTAAACTAAGCAGGGATTTTGCCCCATGAAAAAATCAGTTTTTCTGTAAGCCATATCATGTTTTAACAATGGTTTGTCAAAAATCTTGTAACTTGAGATGTAAGTAAACAATTGAAAGCTTAAACTGTAATTTATCCAGGTAGAAGCAATTTCAACTTTTACTCAAAATTAAAATATATAAATTGGAGGCACTAGTCCGGCAAGGGCTAGACATATTATTAATTTTATCAATCTGTTTATTTTTGGCTTAAAATTAACAGATAGTCAAATCAACTCTTCATTTTAAGTGATAAAATTACAATTCTGTCCATGCAGTTGTTCAAAATATTGAAAGTCCAAAAATAATTCAGTCTAAATTGGCATGTGTTTAAAATGTGCGGAAAATTCTATGATTTTCTCTTAGTTCCATGAGTTCGGCATTGTTATTAACCGGTTTTAAATATTCCATGATTTTAGCTCATTTTTTTAAGAAATTATGCCAAATTTTGACTCTGGAAGACGGTATAAGTCATGGGGAAGCCAAATTAATCATTATTAAAAAACCATTGAAAAATCGTTAAAGATTTTGCATAGTCATACAGCAAAAAAAAACTTTTAGAGAATACAAGAAGGAGTCCTCTGAATCAGTCACTTTTATTCTATTTACCATTAGCTTCTGCTCGTACTCCTCCTCCAGAATGGTCCCATTGTAGTACTTCAACTGTGCAGAAGTGTCCGGGAAATAAAATCCAGTTTTACAAACACACGAGTAACTTCCACGCCGGAACCCTAGTCCAGTTAGTGGCACACACTAAAACAGAACACAGAGATTGGTAAACAGCTTTTAACTCTATAGAAGAAGAAAGCTGTGCCTTTTGCTTGAATTTTTTCCTATTTAAAACAAAACAACCTAAATGGAAATCATCAGGACTGGACCAATTCTTTTTTTTTGGTTTAATTGTACGTGCAATTTTTTTTTGCTTAATTTTCGATTTTTTGATAAAAGTCTAACACTAAATCAACTATACTTTTTCTTATTCATTAAATACAACTCCTCGAAATAACAAAAAAATCTTTAGCAAGAAAAATGGAAAATAAAAATCATTTTTTATTTTTATCACTGTATAGAATCATTTCAAAGGTAATTAAACTTACTGTTGTAGTCTGCTTTTTACATTTGTCTGTTCCTCCAAATATATTAAAGGAACTTCCATTGATATGGCACTGGTTGATATCTACTCTACGAAGATCTATGTCAATTCCACTGGTACCTCTGAAAATATTTCTTATTAAGTATCTTTTATGAATTACAATGGACCTTCATTGTAAAGTTTTACTTGTCTCATGCTATTTTAAAAGCTTAGAGTGTTCTTGAATTAAATTAGAGGTATATATTAAAGATATGGAAGCTTCAGATTTAATCAAAACCACAAGCATATCATACCAATAAAAGCTAAACTATAAAACCACACAGCAAAATTTGATGAACATTTCTACTATTTGAGTATTTGTAAGAAATAGGTCAATGGCCAAATTATTGAAGAAAATGAACTGTTGGATTTAAATACAAGTTTAGATATTTGATAGATTTTTTTTGGTGTAAACCTTGTCAACAGATAAAGCATAGCAGTTGCAGTCATTGGGACAAGTTTTAAATTATCTAACTCATTTAAAGGGAGTGTTCGCGAAAAATGAAAGCTTTAGTGAAAGAGAATGGCATTCATAAATGTTTATTTGGATGGCTTTCTCCATTTATTACACCATTTCCAGTCCTAGTCCACTAGATGATAGCAAATTTACAAAAATAGAGTTAGAATAAACAGCCAAACCAACACTGCAAAAATCCATTTTAATTCCGAAATCAATAAGTTTTACTCTGTTCACAAAAGGTTTTATCAAAATATTATGAACTGGGTACAAAAGGTATTCTGAAACATTAAAGAACCAACAACTTTTGCAAACCTTTGTGTGTGTCCTTCTTTTGTCAAGGAGGATGTACTTTTATAATTTTAAAAACTGAAAGTCCAAAAATCTATAAATAGATTCTTTCCTAAGTCCATTCTAAATTTTCCATTGGAACTAAATGTGTGGCCTGCCTTGCAAACTTCTTGAAAATGCGCAAAATTTTTCTCCGAATTGTGCTGCGCAGATGTGTGTGAAAATGAATCTGGCACAAATGTTGCGTAATTCCGCAAAAAATAAGCCTATGCATATTCTATTACATTTAAGTTCAAGTAAATAAAGTTCAAATGCAAGGGAGTTGTAAGATTTGCAATTTGCAATTACTATATACTCACTAGTCCCTATCTTGGAGAATTTTTTGTGCACCTTCAGCTGTAAATAAATCATATTTGATTGATATCTATATTGAAACTTCTCCCCAAGGATATTATACCCTAGCTTCATGCTGTGCTAAGGTGAAAATGGAAAATATAGTTTATCAATAGATAAACAATAAAATCAATTTACTTTGCATCTAGGTACAATATTCTACACTGTATTTTAGTTTTACATTTAGCATTACCTCAACACTTTGAGAAACATAGGCCTTAAACAACACCAGGCCCTAAGGGCCATACCATAGTCCGTACAAAATTAAAGAAAATCCTAATCCATCCTTGTCACAGTAGACATTCCTGTTTCATGTTTATCATTGATTTTAGGATTCATTTCTAATTGAATGATGAGATAAATAAATAGATACATAGATGTTAACGCTGTTGCAATTTCTAATGGTGCACATGAGTGAACTCTGATTGGATCAGACACTATCATAAGATGAAACAACTGTGGCAAATAAGACCTATTTGAAGTACCAATTCGTAATTCAGTGTATTAGAATTAGATTTATAACAATAAGGGAAGGTTCACTTATTCCTTCTATATTTGCAAGTTGTTGGTCCATCTATATGTCATATTGCAAAACCAACAAATCGGAACACGGTTTATCCCTAGCCCGCCATTTAAAAAATTCGGGGAAATACGGCTTGGGTCTAAGCTGTCGTTGGACCTTATTTACGGCTTGAGCTTTCAGATTAAAGCTGCATTTTATTTTCCACAGCTAGAGTTGTATTAAAAAAACAGGTTTAATATTCTATTTGGCAGATTTTCATGGTAGAAATTAGCGCATTCCCAGTTTTTATGAGAACAAGACGGAACATTGAGCCTTATTCTCCACTAAAACCAATCAAGGTCAGTTTTATTTTCGTTGGGCCTAACTCCTTAAGTCGAGCCGAAGATCTTGCAGCTGTCAATCATGTGACACAAGCTGTCGTTTGAGTTGGGTCGAAGATTGGGTCTTAAAGTTGGGTTTAAGGAATTACGACTTGAGCCGAAGCTTTCAAATCGCGGGCTCCTGTCAAAGACTTATTAGGGATTGGTTAACAGTGGCATTTTTGATGAAAAATTATCTATCAATAAAATATGCATACAGAAACCACTTGTTTGCAGTGAAATAAAAAAATAAATGAGTAAAGATATAAATAGTTAAAATTAATCCTAGAAACTTATGCATTGGTACCTCTCATATTATGAAATAAATAAATCAGCAAATATAAAGAAAAAGTTGGTGAAAGAATGAAGGAAGAATAAGGATTATGGTCCACTTCAACCAAAAGATACATACGTCTATCTTTTGTCCAAACCTACTTGAAAAAGTATTCTTCTTTTTCTGAATTATATCCAAAGAATGGAACTGTGTAGGTCATCATCCAGATATTCCCACCTCCACAGTCGTAATAGGGTTTAGTCCACTGACCATCCCTAAACAGAAAATCAGTCAGTAAATAGATATACATTAACCTACAGGCCAAAGAACAGTATTTGATCCTTTTTTGAAACAAATTCTGACATGAATTAAAATTTGTATTCTCTATGATGGGAGATCCACTTTATCATTTCTGTTTTTTTCTAAGAATACAACATTATTTGTATCAACCAATTTTTTTTCCTGAAGGTCTTAAATAAATTTTTAAACTCGTAAATCTCAGGAAACATTGCTACTGCTCATATATTTGTTTTCTGCATGGTGGTATAATGACGATAATGGAAGAAAAGTCTAATTTTTTCAAACCAAATTTAACATAAAGTAAATGGGTATTTGTCACAAACTCAAATTTGTTATCCCTTAATCTTTACAACTTGATGATTGAAACCTTTGATATTCTAAACTAAGGCTATTTGATCTAACATAATTCATAGTTTGAAATATGAAAGGTCAATCAGGTGGCAAAGAGACAGATATTAAAGAATTAGAGTACATTTTAAATTACTCTTTTATTAATAAAAGATAAAATCATTACTTTAAAGTGAAAGATTTTAACAATTATTCCAAATAATTTTAATAGTCTGACTCTTGACACTATCATTTGTACAGTGTACTTAACCCATAGTGAAAATCTACAACAAATTAAAAATGTATTTATTATTTTTAATTTTATACTTTATTTAGGTTAGCTTTAAAACTAGGAAAAAAGATCAAGAACATATCAAAGGCAAGGAAGCAAAAGTGTCAATAAAGTTATGAAAGGAAAAATTGCACAGTGCATAGTAGTAGATAATATGAAGAAGAACTGTGTTATGATATTAAGATTCTGAACTAGATTTGTTCACTTTACATGACAAGAATGTATTGTTTGTCAGTGTTTCCTGCCAGAAAAATGTCCTGATGGAATAAATGATCCACTGCTTGTGGTTTATATCTCTACACCATTAACTTACTTGTATTGTACAGCCAATATTTCCTTCTCCATGAGAACTGTATTGCTTAGGTTTACATGAACTGCATGAAAGCCTGAAATATATTTGGTTAGATTGCTTGAGAAAAAGGTAAATATGAAATAGAATTGACAAATATTTTTTTGTTCAAGAAATGTAGCATTATCTTTATATCTTAGTATGGTTTATTTGATTTAAAAAAAACATGCAATGTAAAAGAATATAGATTTAACATTTCAGAGATCCAAACATAGCAGTGGAAACAAATTGACAAGCACTGCACATTTATATTAATTGATTAATTATGAGTTTAAAACTAACTTATGTAATAATGCATAAACTTTCAAATTGCAATTAAAATTAGGCAATAAATTGCAATAAGCTAACAATACATTAACCATGGGCAGCCGTAGTACATTTGAATTTCAGAGCCGGGTCAATCTTTCCGGTCCTAGTTTGTACTGTACCGCACGGACATTGGGTTAATAAAGCAGACAATCAACCGTACTAGCCAGTTGACGAGGTCAGACTTTATGCTTCATATATGTTGAATTTACTTTTACTTAAGGGGAAGAGGTGCGTGCAACATCTAGATCGAATACAAAAATGTAGAAATTCCTTTAAAATTGTTTATACGTTTTGTTTGTTTTGTACAGTATAAATAATCTATAAAGGGAAATATGATCTTAAACTTTTTGATGTATTTGTAAATATCATATTCAGTCACAGAAAAATGCTAAATAAAGTAAATTCAAAAACTATTATAAAAGTAAAATTTTAAAGAAACAAAAATTTTTCCTGGTCTAAATTTGAAATCCAGACCAATCTTTTTTCTGTTACGGATCTATGAGCCGCACGAAAAAAACAAATTTAAAGCAGTAAAACTATGTTTTCTTCAGAAAATTGTAAAATCCTGTTGACTCCATTCTAGAGATTATGAAAGTAAAATTTATCGGAAATTACTGGAACAGCTTTGGACCTCTGCGTTAGATATTAGGCCCACATAAAGCAAATACTTTGGAGTGCATGATCCATATTTAACCCTGTTCCTGCTGGGGGGATGGGGGGAAAGTTGACCCCCCCCCCGTAGTTTTTTTACATAAGTCAGAAGTATTGGTCTGAGGCTGTTGAACATTTCTGACTTTTCCTAACCATAGAGAATAGAATATATATTAGAGGGGAATTTACTCGAAAAAAGTGTAACACGGCCATTTTATTGTACTGTTTCCATACTGCAGGTGTACTTCACATATTTGTGCTATATAACCTTTTGGGCCCTGGAACATCATTTTATAGAAAATCTAAAATTAGTATTAATAGAAAATCAAATTATAAAATAGGCTGGTTTCAAAATTGACTAATGATCATTTCACATAGACTCTATATGCCTTTCACTTTGCAAGCGATGATTTTCCGTTATAACTATAAATCAAATAATGATTTTTTTTTACCTAATTAATTCTATAAATTTAATTTCATGATTAGTACACATTGAACTCCCTTTCAGGCTGAAAGGAACTGAAAAAATTCATACCGAAGTCCAAAACTAAAGAACGAAAAGCTTCGACTTAAATTTTAAGTTCATGGTAAAATGCCACTTCTGACTTAATTTAAACCTGAACTTTAACCGTGAGGTTAAATATTTAACCCTGTGGTTAAATATTTAACTCGCCGAAATCGACGAGTTAAAATTTAAACACGTGGTTAAAATCTTGAAATCCCGCAATCCCTATTTGTCTATCATCATTCAGCGGTAAGAGGCATTCAACTAATTACGATATATTTAAAAGTAAAAACCTTAATTCAATAAATTTCACACCTTAGATTAATTAATGTTTGCACGTAAACCCAAAATACGGTTTTGACTAGAAATATGTTTTGTTTTTCGTCACGTAACATAAAATTTAAAAAACAGCTGATTACCGAATACCGATACTTACGTAATAATTCTTTAAATCCTTTTCTCTGATTGGTTCAGATTTTTCCCGGGA
Source organism: Eurytemora carolleeae (assembly GCF_000591075.1). Lineage (NCBI taxonomy): Eukaryota > Metazoa > Arthropoda > Copepoda > Calanoida > Temoridae > Eurytemora > Eurytemora carolleeae. Next base: position 127,967 of record NW_019396089.1, on the reverse strand, counting down.
AATTCAAATTTAAAATTGAGAAAGTTTAATATTTAAGTAGCTACTCATTATTTTACAGAACTTTTAACCTCGAACTTAAAATTCGCGCATTCTTTAGTTTTAGACTCGAGAGATTGTCTAAATTCCCCTCTAATATATTCTATTCTCTATGCCCATAACCCTCCCTTTAAGTCTAAAACCGGGCTTTTATACTAACTGCCTGAGTCCTCGGGCACAGTGCCTGAATGACTACTTTTTCCTTAACAAACTAAATCTTTGTTTTGACCCACTTTCAGTTGTCAGATGATTTTTAGTTGTTTGGAAAGAAAACGGATAGCACAAGTTTTGCAAACAAATATTTGCAAACAACATGTGAAAGAAATTTGCACATTATCAATTTTTCTTAATTACACATCAAGTTATTTAAAATGACATGGTCAAGGGCTTTTCAAAAATTTATATTTTATCATTTTTGGACATTTTTTTGGCAAATATTTTTACTAAATAACTGGATTTTACAAAAAAATCAATTTTTTAAAATTTGCTTATTTTTTGCAAATTCCAAAAGTAGAGCCCAAGAGCTTTCCAGTGATGTATCATTTGTCATATTTGGATATTAAACATGGGATTTAGAGGAAGGGTCAGCGTATCCAGGAGGGATATGGTTTAGTTTCTTTTTGTAATTTTTAACATTTTTCAAAAAGAGGAATTGGGATTTCAATCTCTTGTTAAGTTCCATTAATTTTTCTTAAATTGAATATTTTGTGAATAAAAAAATGTGTTCTGAAGTTAGATTTTTGTTTTGTAAAACTTAGAATCAAGCATTGATCTCCATGTAATGAAGATCTGTGGAATGATTTAATTCCTTTTCGATGTTGTAAGAATCATGAAAAATTAAATGGATTTTTGCAAGTTACTTTCATAAACACAATGTTTTAGTGATTTTTGTATAAACACATAAATATATATAATGCTATTCTTGATCATTTATATCTGTTAAGGACAAATGCTAAAAACCTACCTCGTCGGATTGGATAGTTGTCCCTTACAATTTGTTCTGCTCTTTGTCTAGCATCAAAGAACCAGACTGAGGTATTACTCAGATAGTTATACTCCAGTGCCAAATCCTGGATTCACCATTTTATTCTAACTAGGCTTATAAACTGCATGCACAGAGGTTGGACTTTATAAATTGTTAATCCGTTCAGAGAGCTATAATCCATTAAATGTTGTTGTCCCACGAATTGAAAGATTGATTATCTGAAAGTTCAGCGTCTTCTGGAAACATCCACCAATCAAAAGCCAAAGAAATATGTACGCAGCCAATAAGAAAGTCAGCTTTTTTATGGATTTTTTTGAAGATATGTTTTTTTTTTCAATGTTTTAAAATCTTGGATTTGTGAAATAGATCATCTTTTAATTACTTTTCCGATATTTACTTTAAATTAAACGAATTACAGAAAGCGCTACCTCGTTTACAAAATATCCTTGTTTTTACACTTTTTGCAAATTTTGTGTTTATATTCAAAATTATATCTACAAAACAAATTTAATGAATTGCGAGAAGTCGTTGAAATATGTATATTGTATACGGTTACGTTTAGAGATGGAATTCTATCATGGAGCTTTATGGCTGGTTCAATTTAAAGCTTATGAATTTTGAAATATAATAATTCAGTTCGTGACAAAAACTCAGTCCCTTTGTCTGCATTAGCTAACAATACATTAGGATTGTTCAAAAAAAAAATAAAAAAATATTGATCTTTGATTCGGTTATTCAGAATTTGAGCCATTAAACACTTGAGAAATAGTTGAACCGGCGGTAAATAGTTGAGTCAACTTTCTTAAATTTATTAAATTTCGTCCTGGAAGCACATTCATGATTTATAATATATATATGTGTAAATTTTTCAAGAAATTGAACACTTTTCTTTCTCAAAATAACTAAATATGAAAGTTCACAATACAAGAAATCTAAAAATTTGCAGAGCATTTGGCAAAAAAATCCTTGATAAAATAATCAGATAGTTGATAACATTACATCTATTCATGTTTACATAAGTGTAAATCCCTTGATGGTTAAAGCGCCAGGTAAATACGAAAACAACAAGCTTAGACAGTAATAATGTATTCTGGTAACACGAAGGGATTGAGTCTTTGCCACAAACTCAAATCACGATATATTAAAAACCTGATTGATCAAACAGAATTTATAGCTTAAAATATATAGAGTCTACGACATTGGGTTCTTTAAAAGTTTTAAAAATCAAGTTATCTATATACAAAAGTTACAACCTCATGTCTGATAATAAGCTTGGATTTTAATTAAGTAAAGTTAAATTTAAAGATATTGGAAACAATATTGGATTTGTGAAATATATCATCTTTTAATTACTTAACCGATATTAAGTTTAAAATTAAAAGACTTCCACAAGATATCCTTTCTTCACCAGCAGCATTTTCAACATCATTTCTGAGTTCTTTTTCGCAAAGACTGAAATTTTTTTAAACTTGTAATTTATCTAGTAATTAAAGAGACACACGTAGTTTCAAGTTTGTCGATTCACAACAATATTCTTGAAACTTTTGTCAAATCAACATTTTTTAGCTAGAAAAAGCTTATCACGGGCAGCGCAGCCGTAGTACATTTGAATTTCCGAGCCTGGTCAATCTTTCCGGTCCCAGTTTGTACTGTATCGCCCGGACATTTTGGTAAACAAAGTAGACACTAAATAGGACTAGCCGGTGCAACAATGTTGACGCGGTCAGACTTTAGGTTGAATTTAGTTTTACAAAAGGGTGAGAGGTGCGTGTTATCCATCCCTGATCAGACAAAGGTTTATTGAGTACCGCTGTAAATCGGACATGCCACTGTAAAAATAGAGGTTCACTTGAAACATTGTCTACATTCCCTTTGGTATTCATTCAAATAAATTTTGAATGATAAAGATTATATTAAAATATAAAATATTGAACCTTATCTGATAATACAAAAAAATAAATAAAATTAGTAAATTTCCTAAAAATGAAAATTATGTTGGATAAAAAATGTGTTTTAAATACCAAATAGATATTTTGGTCCTGTAAGTAGTTTCAAATTTTCCATTAGATTTAAGAAAGCTATATAATAACACTCTTAACTATAAAAGTAGGATAAACGTTCCCTTGGGCTAGATACATATTAATTTTATGTTTAACACCAAAATGATAAAACTTTAAAAATGGTAATAGTGTTGGCTTAACCCTAAACAGGCTGGAGAAGGGGGGGGGCGTTTGAAGCCCCCCCTGGTTGTTTACCTTAGCACTTTCATTTTTGAACACAATCCTTGCGAATTTTTTTGTCTTTTAATGAATAGAAATTTAAAGAATTTTTCTAATTCATGGGGTGGGGTACAAGGCGGTAAAAAGTCTGGTCTGTGTAAAAAAAAATCTAAAATAGCCCATACCTTTTTTGTGACTAAAGCTAAAGATCTAAAAACTATATTCTNAGGTTATGCACAGATTCAGACCCCCCACAGCCTTTATAGGTTTAAGTGAAAAAATATCAGTTTTAACATTTGAGGGGCAACGGTTATTGGCAAAATAGAACTAGATTTCCGAAGCTTTTTTCACCAAATCTTTATCTTCTCTCTATAACTTTGTAACCTTATGGCGTAAACCTTTAATTTCTCAAACTTAGATTATTTTATTAAACAAAACATAAAGTTTGTAATATTAAAGGTCTCAGACATCGGGTTGTAAAGATATCAAGATTTAAAAAACTGAGTTTGTGGCAAAAAATCATTTCCTTTCTTTAGAAAATCCATCATAAATTTTGTAGATCATCCTTCAAGCTATAGCTTTCATTTTGTTTACTGCGTTACACGCAAAACTAATTACAACGAAGTGCATTAGAATATTAGAATATTAGAATATTTTAAGTCATTCTTTGATCTCTTATTTAAAATTTGTCAAAAAAGCGCGAGAAAGCTTAATTCTTAAAATTTCAAATACATTGCCTCCAAAAAGTGTATAATAGCAAATACGATAAATATACTTTTGATAGGAAAATGGGTTCTAAAGTTAAGACCCTGGTGCTTTAATCAGGACCATCAGTTTACCGTGCGGAAAAAAAAATTGTTGAATCATGCATTTTACATTTTCAGTGGTACCTTTCAGTTTGATAGCTCCAGAAAAAAAAGGCACTTTAAATTTCAAACGCCGGGCACTTTGGCTAGTTAATTTATAAAATATGAATTCCTTTGCAAGAATAGAGTTGTTATGAACACGGTAGGCATACGGGCAGAAGAGGAAGAAGGATCCATATTGTTTTTTATCATAGCAGTTACCTAATCAAATAAATAATTTAACACTCGCCTACATCTTTGCAACCAAATGGTCTAGGGCATATTTCAAACCATGAATTCATGTATTTTCAATTATCAATATAATATGCAATTAGAAAATTGAAGTTTATGGCAAGTGTTTGTATTTTCTAAACTTTACAATAGTTTTGATAAAGTAATATTTTTTGAAAGAAAAGTTAACCAAATTTTTTCTAAAAGCTTCTTTATGCCTTTTATCTATGTTGTATTTGATAAATATTTCAACGTAGTTTTAAAAACAAGACTCGAATGCACAATACTGTACCGTGAGAACCAGAAAACTGTAAAAGCTATTAGTCTCCTATCTTGTTGTACTTCATTATGCTTTTCTTAGAATTGTAACGTTAAACTCCGAAAGCATCTCTCTGGTGTTGATTTCTACTATTTATTTATTTCATGAAATCTGCAAGGTATTGCTAAAATGTTGCAATATATCCATGAAACTCTCTGCGGATGGATTAAGTGGGATTTAGTAAATCTGTTTCTTTTATATATAAATTCAAACTTAGTCTGGATTCTGGTCATGTTATGTTCTTAGAGAAATATTTGAAATTAAAGGGCAAATATCTTCATCTTTCTTTAAAGAGACTTTTGTCGTAATTTTAAGTGACCCTGAGATTTACAAAGGTACCCTTTAAAATCTGAACAAAATGGATTAGCTTTCCAACAATAGGAAGTTCATATAAGATTGTCAAAATGTCGTTCTCTTGTCCACAGATTGATAGGTGCCCCATTGTTGATATTCAGGTTATCCACAAAAGGATTATAATCCATAGACGATTGCATAGAATGTTTTAGTCTTATTTTTCTTAGATTCCAGTTTCCCTGAAACCGTATGATTTTTTTAGCGATATTAAAAGTATTTCTTTTTTACGCTATAATCAAAATTCAACCTTTTAACGAAATTTTTTTACCCTTCACTACTGTAGATACATCATCGTTAAAGTTTAATTACAAACATAAAATCTTAAGTTATGTTAAACGAATCATAAAAAGAATTAATTTTGCATTCAAAAACTAATAAAAAATTAGCAATTACATACATTTCTTATAAAAGATTTTCATTAATCAATTAACAATTTCATCAATTAATTTAAAAATCTGCCACAAAACTATCTATAGTTCAACTTTAAATTTTTTTAATGATTTAAGGGATTTAATTGTTTCTTCAATGCCCTATTCACAACAGTACCCTTGAGACCTTTATCTGATTCACAGCAGTACCCTTGAGACCTATATCTGATAAATAAATTGGAAAATATCGTCGTTTTTCTAGGTTAATAGTTCTTAAATCGGAAAATTCCGACATGTTTTCCTGAAATAAAAATACGCAAGCCAATCGTAGAGAAATTAAAAATAAGTATTGAAAAAAACCATTGATATCTAATTCCTACTTGATTAGGGTATCGGGCAATGCCATCTTTGCAGGGAGGGTCATTTGAAAATACGCTTACAGTCCCTTTAATCATTTAAAAATGTTACCTGCAGCAAAAATATCATTGTTTAACTCCATCATCTCTATGAGTGCACTGTGGAGTAGATATTGAGAGCTCTCCATTGTAGATTCACCATACTTCCACATTCTAAACAGTTGGTACAGTGAGAACCAGAAAGTTGTGGAATAGGAAGACGACCTTAAAGCAATAACTGATTGTATTTCATGTTGCTTGAAACAGGCAGTTTTAATAGTAACTTATTGAATTACTTACTAAGTAAAATGGATTTTTTGTACACTGCACACTGAACAATTGTTGTGTCCCATATTCATTAGACTATTCAAAAGTCATAACTTGAATTTAAAAGTCGTCTTCCTATTCCAAAGTTTTTTGGCTCTTACTGTATTAGTTACACAGTTCGTAACATCGTATGCGTAAACATATATATACATTATATTATGATACATTATTATATATATTTACATATACTAGGCTAGGGTGCCTTTAACGAAGTTGATGCCCATTTATTGAACGGAGAGATCCCCTTCACTGTGATCTTGACATGGTAAATTTATTGCTAAAATGTGCTGGGTCGACTTTATATAGGCTATTCCAGACTGCATAGAACGACTGAATGCATATACAATATAGTACATGTTGTACCGGCTCGGGTCATGTAATTTTAGGGTGGGATGGCTTTGATTATCCAAAGTGTTTTTTCAGATGAGCAAAGCTAAAAATGTTTTGCTTGGTAATCCCTGAATTGCCCCAGGTTGCAATATTTAGGTAGATTATCCCTGCTGGCAACCTTTAGAACCACAAATAGAGATGTAGAAACAACTTGTCTAAAACATATCGGAAATCTTGGATATTGCTGAACAGTAAAAAGTAAAGAACAATTTCCTGGACAATGTTTTGTGTGTGGACCAGGATGTCCCAATGAACCAGAAGGTCTCAATGAACCACGATGACCCAATGAACCAGGATGTAGCCTTGAATCAGGATACCCCAATGAACAAGGATGTCCCAATGAACCAGGATGTCCCAATGAACCAGGATGTACCCTTGAACCAGGATGTCCCGATGAAACAGGATGTCCAAATGAACCAAGATGTCCCAATGAACCAGGATGATTCCTCGTACCCGGATGTCCCAATGAACCAGGATGTAACCCTGAACCAGGATGTCCCAATAAACCAGGATATACTCTTGAACCAGGATGTCCCGATGAACCAGGATGTCCAAATGAACCATGATGTCCCAATGAACCAGGGTGATTCCTCGTACCCGGATGTCCCAATGAACCAGGATGTAACCCTAAACCAGGATGTCCCAATAAACCAGGATGTAGCCTTGAACCAGGATGTCCCAATGAACAAGGATGTCCCGAAAAACCAGGAAGTCCCAATGAACCAGGATGTTCCCATGAACCAGGATTTACCCTTGAACTAGGATGTCCCAATGAACCATGATGTCCCAATGAACAATGATGTACCCTTGAACCAGGATGTCCCGATGAACCAGGATGTCCTAGAAAAGCAGGATGTCCAAATGAACCATGATGTCCCAATGAACCAGGATGATGCCTCGTACCAGGATGTCCCAATGAACCAGGATGTAACCCTGAACCAGGACGTCCCAATGATTCAGGATGTCCCAATAACCCAGGATGTAGCCTTGAACCAGGATGTCCCAATGAACAGGATGTCCCAATGAACAGGATGTCCCAATGAACAAGGATGTCCCGAAAAGCCAGGAAGTCCCAAATGAACCAGGATGTTCTAATGAACCAGGATGTCCCCATGAACCAGGATGTACCCTTGAACTAGGATGTCTCAATGAACCAGGATCTCCCAATGAACCAGGATGTCCCAATGAACCAGGATGTCTCAATGATCCAGGAAGTCTCAAGGAACCAGGATGTCCCATTAAACCAGGATGTACCCTTGAATCAAGATCAGGATGTTTTTTCAATGAACCAGAATGTCCCAATGAGCCAGGATGTCCCAATGAACCGGGATGTCCAAAAGAACCATTTTATGACATATTTTGTCCCAACAGATCTCCAGCAATTTTATTATTTTAAGCCGCCAATAGCTGCTTACTCTTGGTACCCACTTATCACGAATTATCCAAATCGCTGCCTAGAAACTTTAAATTTTTGATGTGAAGCTTTGTTACGTTTAGCTTCTTTGATAAGCAGCTTTGTCACTTTCTGATATTATTTGAGTAGACGCTGAGTATATTAATGAGAATGCTAGAGCTAGAGATGGGCGAGTTCGGCTTTTTTCATTTCGTTCGTTCATCATTTTAATGACTCATTTTTTAAATCTTTAAAAAAATAGTTTTTTTGTTAAAAAAAATATCGTTGTTTTTTATTTACAAAATAAACGGTTGTTTTTTCCCAAAAAATAGTTCGTTCAGCAAAAAAGGGCTTTTTAAAGTTTGTTTGAAAAAACTGTTCTATCAGTAAAAAAGTATATTGTTTTTTCATGTTTTTTTGAACGAACAATTTCGAAATTGTTCATGAAAGATTTAGATCGTTTAATCAATTTTAATTCGTTAATTTTAGTTTTTTTTCGTTCATTTTAAAATATGAGTTTTTTCTTTTCTCTGAACGATCCAAGCTGTCGTCCATTGTTTTTTTTTTAAATTCATGCATTCTCAAAAATTCTGTTTGTTCACGCAAAGGATGTCCATCTCTGGCTAGAGCTTGCATAAATTTAACCTCTTGGCAACCCACAACTCCTAGATTATTCAAATCCAAGTTCTTATTAGCTGTAAACTCAGGGTTTCTCTCTATCAAGAAGAATAGGTCTACCGAGCCTGCAGATACATTGTAGATTGAAGGTTAACAAAACCCATTCATCCTGATTATCGAGGGACAAACTGCATTCTCTTTCACCGCTCAAAATAATACAGTGTTGGATACAGACATGGGAGTTGTATAAAATAATACAGTGTTGGATACAGACATGGGTAGTCCTACAAAATAATACAGTGTTGGATACAGACATGGGTAGTACTACAAAATAATACATTGTTGGATACAGGGCATGGGTAGTCCTTCAAAAAAAATACAGTGCTTGATACAGACACGGGTAGTCCTATAAAATGAGAAAACATGTAGTTCATTTAAATATGGAATTATAGGTATTAAAGAAATACAGAACGTCCCTCCTAAAATATAGATATCTGTTAAAAAAATAGTCCAAACAAATATGTTTATTTTTAATGTGTCCTCACGGAAAATGAACTATAGCTAAATCTTTATGATTTGTTAACAATTATGAGACTTCAAAGACGACTGTATGGAATTATTTTAGTCTTTTTTTCTTTTGTTTGGTTCCTTGCTACTTTTAATTATTTTTCCTTTCCATTATATTCTTAAAATAATGTATTTTAGACAAAATTCTACCTCAAGATTGTTAGATTCAATGATGATGGGTTGTTAAACAACTAATAATTAATATTCCATTGATCATAAAATAATTTATTATTTACCTTGTAAGCCAATTTGCTCTGTTGACTGATATCAAGGCAGCAGCTTGAAATCTTTCCTAAAAAGAAAAGTTGTTGTTTTCTAATGTTCTGTTGTATCATCTTGAAAGCTGCCAATTTATCATCTTTTAGTTTAATGGAGAATTATATTGATTTAATCTGAGTATAAAGAAGAACTATTTAGTTTTGTTTAACCCTATTCCTGCTGGGGGGGGGAGGGGGTCTGAGGCTGTTGAAATTTTCTGACTTTTCCTACATACCTAAAGCCCTCCCTTTAGGCCTAAAACCGGGCTTTAATACTAACTGCCTGAGTCCTCAGGCACACTGCCTGAATAACTGCGTTTTCCTGTAACAAACTAAATCTTTGTTTTGCCCCACTTCCACTTGTCAGATTTTGATAAAATTTAGCTTTTTGGAAAGCCTTTGACATAAGGAAACGAATTGCACAAGTTTTGCGAAAAAAAA
>NW_019396089.1:42157-117714 GCF_000591075.1 Eurytemora carolleeae | reverse complement strand
CAGCTGTTTACACCTATAACAGGTTGTACTTCAATAACAACACCCCTCCCCCCCCAGCTGTTTACACCTATAACAGGTTCTACTTCAATAACAATACCATTGAATGATGGAAATAAATTGCTCCCTGTAATTTATTTAATGAGGCAGAGGGGACATTTAGTGAACCTCAATAGACTTCCTTTGTACCAGGCATGATACAAAGGAAAATTATATTCTATGATAAATGATGATATTTTACAATGAGAAAGCTGTAAGAAAATTTAAAAGTAATAGTTTTGAAAGTCTTCTTTGAAATTATAACGACCACGTTGTAAGTGAGTAGTAAAAAATACTGGAAAAGTTATGAGAAAAATAGGGTTAATTTTTGTTTCACAGAACGGACTGTGCTTTAAACCAAAACAAAGTTAAGAAATATATTATGATTTTGCAGAAACGGTTCTCAAAGTTGTATGTAGGTCAGACACGACTTTTACAAAGTTGATCTACATATATAATATATATTACATATATTCTTCGCCTTAGCAACATTTTCCTCCTTTTCTCATCTAGGCTCATCCTTACAATATTCTTCTCATCAAAAAAACGTTCTTTAATTTTAAAATTTGGAATAATTTGCGGCATTTTCCACTAGTTCTCAGGGAGTATCAAAAACTGCGCGTACACTGCAAGCGCTTTTAAGAATTCAACACAGTGTCAGGGCAAGCATTCGGATGTGGCTCGGACGAGAAAATTATGAGGATGAGGCTCGGATGAAGAAATTGTAGGGCTCCTGACGGCTATTTACAACTTTGAATTTTGAAAAAATCAGAGTACCTGTCCATAGGAGTCTACGACCTCCTCTCCTAGATCCAATTCCGTCCCTGGAGAACAGTTTTCTCCCTTGATTGCCTGACTTTCTGAAAAATAATTATACTTTTTCAACTGGGAATAATTTCTTGTATTATTAATACTAGAAAAAAGTTTTTCCGACTTTTTTATTTTGTATTTTTATTTTTAAGCCGCCAAAAAACTGTTGCCACCATTTTGACAACAAATGTCAGAAGCAGACAAATCTTCTATTTTTAACAAAAGTGAACGATAAGATTTTTTAATCTGCAATGTGTTACCAATAGAAAAATTAATAAAAATTTTCACGGTCGGTTATTGATATTAAAGATCAGTTTAGCGTGTGGTCCAAAGGATTCTCCCAAGGTCAATGAGAGACTGCGAAATGTGGGACAGCTATTTTCACGAATTATTAAACACATAATTGGTTCATATGAGATTGTTTTACTAGTGTCAATATAAGCTCAGGAGTTGTATTGATTAGTCACATTTAAACGAACAAATATGTTTTAAAGCTCATTTTCTATTTTAATTTAAAAAAAACATTTATATTGTGTTCTTGGACCCTTACAAAATGAAAAGCGGAAAGGGTTTTTACTTTTTACGTACTAAAAACTGAGAAACTTAACAAATATTAGTTTGAAAAAGCTGACTTCTATGCAGAAAGTCAGTAGGGAAAAAGAAAAAAGCATGTACATTTTCTTTATTTAGTTTGCAATATTGGACATGCACTTTGTAACGTTGAAATATAAAACTTTTGTGTATATACAGTCCTTACAAAGGATGAGACTGTAAAGACGACCGGAAACTCTAAAAATGTGACGATCCCATAGATAAATTCAGTATTCCGCCTTAGTTATAGTAATCTCTAAACCTTATATAATAATTTGGCAAAGAAAAAAATAAGATTACAGTTGCAGGGAATCGTGAATATATGTGAACGGTCAGTATAAATTTTGTACAGTCGTCTCTGAAGTATTATCCTTTGTGGGTAACCCTGTAGGTTAACAATGTTTAAACCTAATAATATTAAAGTATTCTATATTTTTTACGCAAACATGAACCCAATAATGAAACAGTTTTTGTTATAATTTAAGAACCTGTTCTCTGATATGATTACTTTATTTCATGAAATATGAATTCAGATTAAAAGTTAGAATATCGATAAATCTCATTTTTGCAAGAAAATTGCACAGGTCCAAGTTTCTTCATAATTCAAACGTAATTTAAAAGGTTTAAAGTAATTTACTCTTTCTAATATTATTTAACGTATCCCTTTGATCCTAAAATCTCTGATCGTAAAGATTTTTAATCTTATTTGTAGTTTTTGCAGCAACTTTAGTTTTATATAATCACATGCTTCTGACAATTCATGATTTGTAAAATAAACAATTGCTTTAATGGATGTAATTTTTTAGAGATTATTCGGTTATTCGGATGGTATCGAAGATTTTGAAATAACATGTGTCTCAGATTTTGCAAACACTATTAAAGGGATTGTAAACGTAACTTTAAGTGACCCTGTAACTGGTCATCGAGGCCTTAAAACAGCCAAAACAAATATTTAGTCACATAAAATTACGTCTAAAGTCCATGCAAAAAATTGTCTATAATAAGTGTTAAACGTTAGGCCCCTTTTTATACAAATTTTTCCGATTTATTTTGAAAAACAGTCCCAAAGTTGTCTTTATTACGATCTCTATAATTATTTTTTCAATTTTTTCTTTGGTAAACTTTGCTTTTTATAAAATGCCATAGTAAAATTGTTTGTTGCTGAAGATAGAAGGATTAAATATTTTCAGCATTATTTGAAAAATTGACTGAAAAAACTTCCTTGATATCGGTTTCTTTCCATAAAATTGAATGAAAATATTATTTCATTATTTATAGATTTTTCCCTGCATAAATTTAAGAAAAATTTTTCAATATTTTTCTTAAATTTATGCTCAAGTAATTTTTAATGATTAAAGTGATAGCTGATGGTCTATACCACAGCAAAGACAACAAAACCCAAATTACAAAGGTTTCATATGAAACCATTTTTAAGTCTTTGACGCAAAGGTTCATACCATCAGTGACCGAATTTAAAACGGTTTAAATTTAAGTCGCAGCTTAAATATGGTTGGATCCACTTAAAATTGTATCAAATGTTTCAAGATTTAAGCCGGCGCTTAATTTAAACCAGGTTTTGGCAGATTTAAACCGCGGCCGGCTCAAATTCTTTAAATTCCATCTCAGGTTTCAAACATTAGAAAATTTAAGTTTGTGGTAACATTTCAAAAATAACAGAATAATTAAATTTTTCTTCTTTACTCACCTATCATGTTTAGAAGCTCATTGATTTTTCTCATCTTCAGCTGTGGATCAATCTCTTCATCTTCAAGCTCACTCTTCTCATCTACCTCAAGACCTTCATCATGATCTTTCATAGAGCTCTCAGTGATCATCTCAGGATCAAGATCAGTGAAATCTGCCAAATCAGATTCTATCTCAAGGGAGCGCTTTAAACGCATCTTGTAAACCTAAAGGGAAAAAAATAAATGTTTCCAATTGTTTTTTTATAAAGGGATTGGTAATGTTATTACAAGTGATCAAGTCATTAAACCTTGATCTCAGCAGTGAGAATTAATATTAGAAAGATTCAAGTCAGAGTAAAAGAGGAAAAAAGAAAATTATTAATTTTTAGAAATCACAGTATTTTTACATATATGTTATGGTCCAATGAAGGTTTTGTTATAAATGTATGGTTTAAACTTGTTAACAGCATTATACATTCAAAAATGAAAGTTGTGAACAATAAGAACAATTTTAAAATGGTCACTTTCTAGGGTTATTGACTTTATACCCATAGCTGATGAAAATAGAGAAAATAGACATCAAAAATATAATGTTAATTGAATAGGCTCTAGTCTGTATATTCACACAATACCATGCTCAATTCTTTGTGTAGATGCTGTCTGCTTTTGACATATTATCTGTTATTTATCATAGAATATTAAGATTTTATAATATTCTATTGATTCGCACTGAAAGAAAACTATCATATAAAAAATGACAGAAACAAAATATAAAAAATAAAATATGAAATATAAAAAAGGGACAAATTATTTTAATACGCAAATATACCTAAAACTATGTTAAATACAGCAATGTAATGGTTTCACATGGGTTTATCAAATTAGTTGACAAAACCGGAAAATGTAAACAGCAGATAACCTTAAACACAATATATTCTATACAGCAGGGAACCTTAAACGCAATATATTCTTTACAGCAGGGAAGGGAACCTTAAACTCAATATATTTTGTACAGCAGGGAACCTTAAACACAATATATTCTTTACAGCAGATAACCTTAAACACAATACATTCTGTACAGCAAGGAACCTTAAACACAATATATTCTGTACAGCAGGGAACCTTAAACTCAATATACTCTGTACAGCAGGGAACCTTAAACTCAATATATTCTGTACAGCAAGGAACCTTAAACTCAATATATTCTGTACAGCAGGGAACCTTAAACACAATATATTCTGTACAGCAGGGAACCTTAAACTCAATATATTCTGTACAGCAAGGAAACTTTAACGCATTATATTCTGTACAGCAGGGAACCTTAAACTGAAAATATTCTGTACAGCAGGGAACCTTAAACACAATATATTCTGTACAGCAGGTAACCTTAAACTGAATATATTCTGTACAGCAGATAACCTTAAACTGAAAATATTCTGTACAGTTGTGTCTGATGTTTCATCCTTTTTGGTAATCCTGTTTTATAAATGTTAAACTCTGCGATATATTTTTTAAAATTTTATATTTTTTTAATAAACCAAACAATGATAGATAGATACCTGATGGGATTGAATGGAGCTTGACATTGAAGCAATGATGATAAAAGCACGAAAGAATTGCATGTTAAAACCTCTCAACTGTGTCTCTACTTTTTATCACTTTTTCTCTTTTCCACGGTAGGCAACACAATCCTTTTAGTCCTGCACTGTAGAGGTTATAAACCCACTCTTTTATATCGTATTTTTTCAATAATCATACATTATAGAGTCCCACAGTTCTGTATCTTCAGATTGAGCTGGCTGCCCTGAAATTATAAAACGAATTAATAAAAACACAATATATATTAAACAAATATAATTAAATACAGTGATAACCAGAACACTCTGGAAAAGTAAGACGACCTTCAAACTCAAGATTATAGTTCATTGACTATGAGAAACATAAATTGAGCAATGAAAACAGACCCAGTTCACAGATTTCATTAATAACTACAGTCATAACCAGAAAACTTTGGAATATGAAATAAACTTTTAGACTCAAGTTAGGACAATAAACATTAAGTTCAGCGATGTTGCAGTGTAAGGACCCATTACATTTAATAAGTGATTTGATAACTTGACAACATCAAATTCACTTCAGCATTGCTTTCATGCTGTTTTCCTATTCTATAGTTCTGTAGATAAACTATTTACTTTGTAGCAACATGAAATACTCTTATATATTACTTAAAGGGACTGTAAAGGAATAATGAAAAGTGGTATTGGCTGAAACCTCAGGAGTTTATTAAGAGACAGTTCTATCTGATGTTCCTGTCTTGAGAAATTGATACAAAACTGTGGTGTCAAAACTATAACAAAACATATATATGTAAGATTTTGTATAAGATTCGTAGTATAATAAACAGATCATGTTCAGCAAAGACGCAACCAATCTGAAAACAACGATATCCCAGAGGAGCCTGAGAAACTCAAGTTTGCTCCTATTATTATTTGAATTTAATAATTTTTCATTTTTAATAGATATTATTGATAATATTATTTATGCGTCCGGAACATGTCACCAGAACTCCAACCATTGACAGTGCAGTATTATTGCCATGTGTCTCCGTCTGTATCACGTGACCAGCATACTGCACTGACATTGGAAGGTGTTCTGGTCATGTGATATGGACGTATATACGTTTAAGTGTAATTTTGACAGGAACACCAGATAGATGTCTCGTTCAACTCCTGAGATTCAGCCTATACCTCCTTTCATTTTTCCTTTCACTCCATTGAAAGGTCATCTCCCTATTCCAGAGAATTTGTAGTTGTGCAGTAAAGCAGAAAACTGAAAACATGGGTCCGTTGATGCAATTTTAAGTAACTAAACCCGTTATGTCAAATGTTCGAGTCACAGCGGTAAAATTTTACCAGAGCAAATAAAAGACACTTGCGGAATGCGGATTCATGCAGCGCCGGAAAAGAAGTAAATTTTGTCTGTAAAGGGTGAAAAGAAACATGCGCGTTACCTTTTCGTAATTTAAACGCTTAAAGCGCTCTTTAAACTTAATGTAAGCCAAGCAAAATACATCCTAATAAGATGTATGTATTAAAAAAGAATTTATAAACTATATGCAAACAATGTAATATTTCCATCTTTATTTTTGCAAGACTTCAGTTTTTACTCAACTTTTTTGAGCCAAGTACTGGTAAGTTTATAATCAATAGGAAATAATCATGCAATCAAACATTTAGTTTAGAAAATATGAAAGTTGTTGATAAAATGACAAGAACCATAATTTTCCTTTATTTCAATCATTAAGGGTTTTTAAATTAACTGAAATTGCCTCTAACTCCTACTATATATACATATATATATATACTAGAAATTCAAGGCGCTTCGCGCCCTTCTTTCTAGCCTTAGAGGGCGCTTCGCGCCCATCTTCTAAATTTTATTTTTTAAAATCTAGATATTTATTTATGTATCAAGGTTATTATAGTTTACAAGATTGTTAATATGGATTTAACACAAAACTTTCTTGCGATGTTATTATGTACATACAATTGTAAATCAATAAGGTCGAAATCTAATTTTAACAAATACATTTTTTTACGTTTTTTCATGTCTGGATTGCTGGTAAATTTATATTTAAGTATTGATAAAGCAGCAGTTCGAGAGAAAAAACTACATTATGTATTAAAGGATAGCATACTTTTATGAAATATGACTGGGAGATACTACAAACACAGTGTGTGTTATATCTTATTGGAAAATGTTACAATTAACAGTGTGCATGCTTTCACATAAACATACACGGGGGCGAGTTTCCCTTTTTACATTAAAGAAAATTATTGTGAGCTTCAAAACGAGAAACATTGACCGTTCCTCGTTAATATTGAAGCTACGTAGTTATGGATAAAAGAAAAGATTATTATATATGAGAAGTATTTTTCTATCAGGGAAGATTGATTTTAGCATCATTTTAAGCGAAATTATGTTAACTCGTTAATATTGAGGCTTCAACAGCAAGGTGAAAGAAGGAACATAAGAATTAAGAAATATACTAAATAAGAACATTATTAAAATATCAAAATATTAAAATAAGACTATAGAATATTTTATTGTGTTTATTAAGACTTAATGAATAATTGGAGAAGTAGATGAACATTAAGTGAATCAATTATTTAACTATTCTACTGATTAGTCGACATTATTTGCAACAAAATAGGTTCAATTTATACCAGTAGTTGAAGAGCAAACTGACAATTTACAGCAGTAATTGAAGAGCAAACTGACAATATATAGCAGTAGTTGAAGAGCAAACTGACAATTTACAGCAGTAGTTGAGGAGCAAACTGACAATATATAGCAGTAGTTGAAGAGCAAACTGACAATATATAGCAGTAGTTGAAGAGCAAACTGACAATATATAGCAGTAGTTGAAGAGCAAACTGACAATATATACATTTTTCACGTGATAAAATAATCGTACACGATATACACAAGACAAATGTTGTTTTTTTTAGATGTTTTTTGTTTTTGTAAAAATTTCTAAATAATTTGCTTTTAATATTATGATCGAGCCCAATATTGCCTGATGTTGAGTGGCTTGATAAAGGATTATATACCGATGCATATTTTTGGATGCATTTTTATTCTTTAACATATAATTCTTTACACAAGAGAATTATGAGCGAAATTAAAAGTTTAGAATCTGAACCATTGGGTGTTTCTATGAGAGCTGTTATTTTTTACTTCTTGACAAACATTTTACAGAAAACAAACCCGTTATTTCAATAATTTGGTTCTAGAACATGAGTTAATCATTTTCTGTAAATAAAGTACTTGTAACTTCAAGTGCCCCTCTGTACAAATAGGGGTATGTCAAATTTACAACGGTACCCTGTAAGCCTTAGTCTAATAACATAAAATAAAACTACCTTACTGCAGTGTCAACTCAACACAACTTAAATGTTACATCGAAAAAACTCAAAAATACAGATTTAAAAAGCGCAGTTTAAAAAAATCCAATGTTATATTTATCTTCTGCTTCTTTTAGAAATTAAACATTTCTAAATATATTTATTTCACATATAAAACAGCTTGCCAAACAGTGTTTAACATTTTTTGTGTAGAGAAATAAGGATAACTCCATCATCCTTGAGCATTTACTGGTTTATAGGGTCCTGTTATCAATCGGACATGTCACTAATTAATTTAGTTATCCCTTAAAATGACACTTACAGTCCCTTAAATCTTAAACATGGGCTTGAGCGGCAGGCGTTGGTTTAGATTTTTCCTTAGCACAAAATATTTGATGTAATAATGATATTTGAGCATTCAATAAACTGAATTAACCTTTATTATTGAAAATTAATCAGAAACTGTCTTCAATAAAGAAAATTAATTATTGACATCGCTAGCATACAAACCATCTTTGCTCCATATTTCTTAAAACGAGACCTTTCGAATTAAAGTACAGAAAGAGTCCTTATAAAGCTACTATTTACTATTTTGTCAACCAATATCGATTATTCATTTAATTTTAGATAAAGCCATAACTTGACGATAAAGATATATTATTAGAATCATCAAAAATAACAAAAATTTTAAAAGAATCTTCTCAAAAATTTGAAATAACAACAATTAAGGAAATGAGTTTTTGAAGACTTAAATTTTCTAATTCCCATACCTATGCAACTTAAATGTTAATATTTTAAACTATTTGATTTAACAAAATTCATAGTTTGAAACATCTAAGGTCTACGACATTGGGTTTGCAAAGATATAGGGATTAGATTATCAGAGTTTGTGGCAAAGACTCAATTCCTTTACGAAAGTATATATCATTACAACTTCATTGTTTTAGATCTGCGAATTATATTAATTAATTGAACAGAAACATCGGATAGAAATATGCCGATAATTTCTTGACTGTATAAGGTTTAGTGTTAAATTCTTTTTAATTTTTACATTTCCTTTAAAATTATACTTAAATTGTGAAAGTTTTGTAAAAATATTAAAATTGTGAAACTTTTATAATTTAGAATTAACCTTGGGCTCGTAAATCATCTATTTCTTGTAAATATTTAATAAGCTTGATATACTTCAGATAGTAAAACTTAACTACAAACCATTAAATCTTTATTATGCATTCACTTTTATACAACCTTGCACTAATTCACCCTATTTTAATAAATGCTTAAATGTATAACTTAATAAACCCAACCTACCAACTGCAATCTCTAACCTTCTTCAAAAAATATTTATAACTTAAGGATGAAAGGAGAGCTGTATATGAAAACAGATGTAATTCATCAAAGCTCTCCTGCTTTAGTAGTTTTACATATATTTAATGTACTCATGTTTTGGTAATTTAATATATTTAATGTACTCAATACTCATGTTTTGGTAATTACTTTTATAAGTTATTATTACTGCAGAAAAATATATAATTTGATTTGATTTGAATTATTCCAAAGTAAAAACGTTAAAAAAGTACTCATTTCTACCTATATATACTTCGCTTGTTTGTATCCATTAAGCGTAAAAACGGCTGAACCGATCGGGCCCAAACTTTGCGTGAGACCTCCCGTGGCCCCAGGGAAGGTTTATAAATGATCAAAAATTTTAAAATTTGCCTATTTTCATTAAGTTTTGAAAATCCACGAAATTTTTTGTTTGTGCTTTACAATGTAAACAAAATCAAAATGTTCACAATTGAAATAGAAGATGGACGCGAAGCGCCTAGTGACTACAAATTTTATAATGTGATTTAACTCCAGGGCCAGTGGGACTTTTTTTTCTTTTTTCTAAAAGGACACTAATTAAATTATTTGCAAGATATATTCTCCCGGGTCCGAAATAAATTTACTAAAAAGAAAAATCTAAAATTGAAATAGAAAACTTTCATTTATACTCTTATTTAAAAAGGTTAGAGGCAAGTTCTTGCTCCAGAAATAAAATAAACCCCGCTAGAGATTCTTTATAATTAACTATCGATCTATCCTTTCACGTCAAGTTAAAATAAATGTTCACGTTAAATTGAAATGTCAAATGTTTTCAATAATAACTCCTAAAGATCTATAAAGAAGAAATAACGAATTGTGCAACCAATAATAACTAGTTTTTTACTTGGGCAAAAATAAAAAAATTAAAACCTACGAAGTAAAACCAGAAAGGATTTGAGTTTTGCCACAAATGCCAATTTTATAATACCTAAATCTCAACAACCAGATGATGCATACCTTTCACATTTCGAACTTACATTGTTTCATCCACCAGAATTCATAGTTTTAAATATCTACGGTCTACGACATTTGGTTTTAAAGAAATTGGGATTTAAAAATCAGAGTTTGTGGCAAAAACTCAATTCCTTTATCATATTTTTGACCATAGATGAAAGTGATTTGCATTGTAAAGACCCAAATTTAATCTTTTAACATTATGAAACATATTATCAAATATATGACATTAATATTAAAGGGAGAGGCTGGCTAGACCTGGTAGTTGAGCTAAAAGTGCAGTATTGTAGAGAAATTTTCAGGATTGATTTGTGATTTACTATGAGAAGATTTCAGGGTGTGGTATAACTGCGAAAATTCAATCTTCAAAATCCTCATAGTTTGTCCATTCTGGAGGGATGGTTTTAAGAATCAGGTTTTTTGAATTACTCAATAACGACGATGAAAAAAGTTACAAAAATTATGCAATCAACTTGAAAAAGACTAATGCCGTAGACATACCAGAAAATATTAGAGAGGCGATTAGTTGTTTTGCAACAAATTTCTCAATAGAAATTTGTGAAGAAATATATGGTAAAATTTTAAAAAATTACAAACTTTTGTTTGTTTTTTTATCTTCATGACAGAAATAATCTCAAGAACTGACGAGGGTCAACCTAAACCGAAATATATTTTCAATAAAATGTGGAACTAGCACATCTACTTTTTTCTCTACAGAGGTTTGGTCCATCACCATCACCGAATTTTAAAACTTTTTCTATAACATCCACTCTCCACTAAACGCTAATATATCTTCAGTCAGTGTACCACAAATTACTGCAGACCGCACAAAGCTTAGTTTAGGGTGCATAATTCATATTGAAAGTCTATACGACCAGTGGCNTACCCCCCCTAATAACTTTCAGATTTCGCCCCCCCCTCAGAAAAGGCCTAGTTGCGCCACTGTATACGACATATAGTTGCAACTTGCAAAGATATATTTCAAAGGATTAGACAGTGTGAATTAGACAAAAGGTGAAGGTAAAAAATGTATGCGACATTACTTGTACAACCTTTTAAACCAAAATAATCAAACCCATGCAAAATATATTTAGAAATATTAAAAATGTATATCCCATATATTAAACCTATCTAATAAGCATAATGAAATAAATGAAAAGGATCAAATGAAAAGGTCTGCTCTGTTGTTACGCAGTTGAATAATCTAAACAAATGTACATCCCCCCCCCCTCCACACTTTTCAACTCCAATGATCTAGAATTCCTTTGAAATGCAAAATGTTGACAAAACCCATGAATTTGGATACAGATCTGAATTATGCATTCCCATCTGTTTTGTAGGATACTATGCATTCTAAACCATAACTTTTAAATCCTGGAGAAAAAAATACTCATACAAAAAAAGATTTCAACAAATGCGAATCATATATTTTGAAGATTTTATTTCAGAAACCTGAAGATGTATTTTTTGACGGAATATGATTTTTCTGAAAACAATTTTTTTATCTTTAAATGAAGAGACAGTCCCCCATCCCCCTTCATACCCAAAAGTCTAATTTGATTGACCCTTACACGAAGTGCAGTGCAGAGCTCTAACTGAAATCCAATTTAAGGTGTTCTTTACTGTGCAAGAGGGTTTCGCCCCCTTATATAAAAGATTTCAGTAATAAGACTAATACAGTACATTAAACTATTTAACGACCAAATAGAAATTTAATAATTCATTGAGTTTTGTCTGAATTACACCATCATTTCTCATTCTAAGCGTTAGATGCCTAATTTAAGCATCATAAAATGTCTATTAGAATATTTTCTTTCGCCTAAACGGTTCATAAAAAAGTCTTTTCAATTTCAAAAAACCCTCAATTTCAGTACAACCAAGGTTTGCAGTTTGAAGTCTTTGATGAAATAGGAGCTGAAAGAGTTTACTGTAATTCTAAAAAAAACTTTTTAATCTTGATTGGAGAGTCCTTACAAATGAAGCAACACGTAACTCAACTTGCAATTTTTTATCACTATATTTTTGCAAGGCAACAATCTACATAATTCAGAAATGAATAATTATGCAAGGCTCAGGCCTAAAAATAGGTTACGCCTTATGTTTTAAAGGTTAAGTATTATTCGGGTCGGGACTAACATTGAACGTTATTGTTGGGACTAAATGATGTAAACCAATCTCGCAAAATAAAAATAAAAACATGTTAATGGTATCTATATAAATATTTAATACGTATGACAATATGAAATCCTCTGCTTCACTAAATTTGCAAATTCAACCTAAATCATTTCTCAAATAATATTGAATCTTAGTCAGGAAATCTCTACATTACATTGCACGTTCGGAGAATTCTAAAATAACCCCCCCCCCCTTCCAACCCTCATTATAATCTAAAATTTGTTCGGTTTGATGAATTTAATCCTAGCTAAAAGGGGGGGGGTGATTGCATCCTTTTTATGTTATAATACTATGGTTTAATGATTTTCCATAGGCTTGTATAGTTTAACAAATGTGTCCAATAAAATCCAATCTAATTTTAGATTACATTTTCACAAGGAGTTGTTGTTTCAAACCTTTGCTAGCCCCTGATACCTGAGCTGGTTTTACCATTACTTAATTTTGTGGTTTTCATGTATTTTCAGGATAAAGTATCAAAAGAACCATGCTTAGCTGTACAGTGTACAGTGTACAGTGTACAGTGTACAGTGTACAGTGTACAGTGTACAGTTTGATGTGCGTGATATATCCAGGAGTAATAACTACAATTCAAAATCTCGACTATTTCTGAATATCAAAAGTGTCACAGTAGTATTGAGATCAAGCTTTGTAGATTTGTGCTTTTTCCGGATTGAGTTCTGACCTGCTCTGGGTGGCTAGCTATAAAGTATCATGGTTTTTTGATTTTTAAAGGAATCAAGTTTTTGACACATACTTAAATTTTCTCAGGTTTACGACATTAGATGGAAAAGATAAAGGCATTAGAAAATCATAGTTTAGGCAAAAACTCAATTCCTTTGTATGGGTTATTTCAGCTTTCTGGATTAATAATTCACGCAGAAAATATTTTACAAAAAACTTGTAAATAAATAAAGATTTAGGAGTAGAGTAACATTATTATCTATTCTTGCATATATTAGATGGGTCTTATCCATATTTGATTGTGAAGGATAATAAATAGTACAATAATAAAATACAATAAAAGAAATATTAATATTAAATATTTCATCACTCTACTACAGCTGAAAGGTATATATCTGCAGGAAGGAAGATATCACTCTTTTGTTGAAAATTAAATAAAAAGGAAATTTAATAAATCTGCAGCTTCTGAAACCTATAGTCCCGTTTTCACCAACTTAATTCATTACTATTTGGGACTTTTACCCATTTAAAAGAGAAATAATAATTTTGCAAAGCTCATTTTGGCAATAAACTTTATGCAAAAATATTGTAAAAAATAAGAAATTAGAAAACCCATATTCTTGTGAGGGGATATAACAATTAATTTGTAGAAATGGAAGTAACTATATAAACACTCAATAAATTGAAAAGTATTACTTTTCATAATTTCTTATATCTTTATGCAAAGCAAAATGTATAATATGAAGAATTCGCTAGTTTTAAGTTACATAGATTATAAGTTCTGCAAAATAAAGACTACAAGGTTACATTGAATTAAATTTCAGAATCAAATTTTACGATATACGCAATACGAATTACGAACAATATAGATGCTAAAATATTATCTCATGTTTTCAGATATGTTTTCACCAAACAGAAAATCTAATACCCATTTCTCCATGTTAAATATCCTAAAAGTTATGCTGCATAATATTACCATACTTATGCATATTAAAATAATCATAATCAAACTTAATTCTACAATTTGTATAAATTAAACCAAACTCATAAAATTTTTGAAGACCATGGATATTAATTTCTTAGGTAGCATGTGTAGATTTTAAAAGGTTCCCCTAAGTACAACAGTTTTAACTGTCTATACCTGTCTCTTACTGTCTGTAACAGGCTTTAACTGTCTTTAACTGTCTTTAACTGTTTGTAATTGTTTGTTAAAGACTGCAGTAACTGTCTGTAACTCTCTGTTACTGTCTGTTACTGTCTATATTTGTTTGAAACTGACTGTAACTGTCTGTAACTGTCTGTAACTGTATGTAACTGTCTGTTACTGTCTGTAACTATCTGTAACTGTCTGTAACTGTATGTAACTGTCTGTAACTATCTGTCACTGTATGTAACTGTCTAGTGTCTACAACTGTTTATATCTGTCTGTCACTATCTGTAACTGTCTATATCTGTTTGTAACTGTCTTTAACTGTCTGGAACTGTCTGGATCTGTCTGTAACTGTCTATAACTTTCTGTAATTAGAAAGCATGAAAAGTAACTATTAATGTTTATCCCTGTTTTCTAAAAATAATGACATTGAGGAAAAGTATCAGAGGTCAACATGCAATATTATCCAACAGTAAAACTATAAAAATACACCAATCAAAAATTAGAATGAAAACATGCAATTTTTTTTTAATCTTGAAAAAAAAGATCAATTTTTAGGTTAAAAAAAATATCTTGTTCCTTCTTGAACAAACAAAGGTTTAAAGGGTCTAGGTACCGGCGTTAATCAGACATTCCACTCTTACAATGGTTGTTTACTTTAAATTACGGAAACAGTCCCTTATAGCAATTATTTTAAAAAGAAAACTACAGTGAAGAAAATATATTTTCTTTTTTTATTCCTGAACTGTTGCAGATTAGGTTTACTTTAATGCTTTTAAGATTGCTAAGCAAAAACTAACCTATTTATTATGATTCATTGATATCTATAGAGTTGTTTCTATTTTATATGTCACATCTTAGCTCATGAACCCCTTCAACGATTTCCGACCAATTTCATGATTGGGAAACTTAGAAGAAGAACCACGGTAATGTTCTAAGTTGAGTAAGTCGACCTATAGAGGGAAAACTCAGTTTTCAGGCAAAGCTGGGTATATGGTGCTTGAGAATGTCCAACATAAGACACAGTATCCAGCAATAAACTATATTAAATTCAAGTGCGGAAAACCACGGGAGTAACTATGAGTAACCTGAGCCCGCGATTTAAAAAATTCTGGGAAATATGGCTCGGGTCTAAGCTGTCGTTGGACCTTATTTACGGCTTGAGCTTTCGGATTAAAGCTGAATCTAATTTTCCACAGAGTTGAATTAAAAAAACCGGTTTAATATTCTATTTGGCGGATTTTCATGGTAGAAATTAGCACATTCCCAGTTTTTATGAGAACAAGGCGCTTAATTGAGTCTTATTTTCCACTAAAACCAATCAAAGTGGTTTTATTTTCATTGGGCCTAACTCCTTAAGTCGAGCCGAAGATCTTGCAGCTGTCAATCACGTGACACAAGCTGTTGTTAGAGTTGGGTCGAAGACTGGGTCTTAAAGTTGGGTTTAAGGAATTACGACTCGAGCCGAAGCTTTTAAATCGCGGGCTCTGGACAACGCTGGGTTCTCTGCTAGTTTTCTCATGTTTTTAAATTTATAAAAAAAATGGGCTATTTGAAAATATAAAAAGAATTTACCATCGACCGGTAACAGGCCCTATGGATTGGAAAAAAAGTTATTTTGCAAAATTTGTCAAGTAATTTCAAAGTGAAAGTGACAAAATGAGAGAGCTATGGCAAAAATAAAGATAGAGGGGGCGTCAAATGTCCCTCTTCCCATTTCAGCATGTTTAGGGTTAAGAAAAAAGAAACAAAGAAAAACTGTATACAAATAATGTGTCGTGATATACCCCTAATATTCCTTTATATATAATAAAATTTTTATAAGTTGATAGTGTTTTGTTTAAAAATTATCTACTAATAAGAGTTAATTGTTAATATAATTAAGCTCATCTTACATGTACTAACAAGCAACTGTATTGCTATATATTTATGTTATATTTATGTTGGTGTCAGAGATAAGAGAGTAAGAGAGATCAACCACAGAAGGTTCTATTGTGTACAGCTTACTACAAGGCATCTGCATTTTGGGATATATTGCATACAAAATACAAAATCTTCAAATATAGACTCAATTCATAAATGCTATGTTTCATGTTAAAAATTGGAGTATTTCTTTAAAAGTTGTAAAACTTAACCCCTGAATGGGAATTATATGCAACAAGTGGCCATTAGATGGCAGTCAAAAAACCTTTCATGAAACTGTAGCATGGCGTGCTGGGACACTTTAGACCTGCTTAGCCTATCCAGGTAGAGAATGAGCGCAGTCTGGTTAGTCTGTGATTGGTGCACAATGTTAACTGTACACCGTACATAAACAGATCTTGTAACTATACAGTACAGCAGCAGCCTAATGTAATCTGTTATAAGATTTGTATTTAGGGAAATAATTACGATTAATTATGAACAGTGCTTGTAAGCCCGAATTGAGCTTCCACTTTCATTCATACATCAGCACAAGATAAATAATTGAACTAGCTTTAGATGGTTTAACTACATTTATATAATTAATAAGCGCCCACCTCTACCGTCTAACTCGTCTAACAAATTAAAATAACCCTAATGATAATTAAATTCACAGACTTTAGGTCGCAAAATGACAAACGTTGCAATTTATTATGATTTTTAAGGAATAAAAACAAACCCTTTTCAGCAGTTTTTGTTTATTTTCAAGAAAATTATTAAATATCCACTATCAGTTAAAAACTATTGTATCCTTCAGTCAATACCTGCTTTGTACTAAATAAGTATTTCACAAGAAACCAATAAATAAAGAAGTAAATTGATGGTGAGGTATATTTTCTTCTGATCATTTGCCTCTTCTTTTTATCTATTTTATCTATATTTAAAAAAATAAATTTATAAGTAAATTATAAAAACATTCCAAAAGATTTAAATAAAACCATTAATATCTGTTTGGGTGTTTGTTTGTTTGTATGTCATGAGCATTACTCATATACCACTTAACTCATTTGCTTCAAAATTTGATTGGAAACTTGGTAATACCACGGGAGTGTTCCAAGGTCAATTAAAAACTTAGTTTCCAGGCAACCCCGAGTTCCCATCTAGCTTGCAAGAAATAAGCCTTTTAATTATTAGGATACAAAACTTGTTAATGGTTACATATAAATTCAATACCTCTAAAGGATTTTATTGACGAATAATTTAAAAATAATTTATAACCCCCCTCTCCCCCCCCCCTCCCTAGGCCCCGTTCTTTTGAAAAGCTATTTTTTTGGTGAAACAATATTACTCTTGACGTCAGGAAGACCCTTAAAAAATAAAGATAATTTTAGAAAAATTGAAAAATATCATTGTTAAGAAACCAAACATTTAAAAAATGTTCTTAGTTATTTTGTATTTTATAAGGACTGTAGGAGTTAAACGCAAAAATAAAAAGAAAAAAAAACAGACTAATACATGGTGGCCGGGGAAAGTTTTTCCTTATTCCCCGGGGACAAAAATCCAAAGTTATATCCCGAGTGGGTTTCGGTTACATAGGAATTGTTATGAAACATGACAATAATAAGAATGAATGATGAATCGAATATATTTATTTTGTTTTCTTCCTTCTTATCTGCAGATTATATCGAAATAGGCTGGTTAACCAGGAGGTGGTAACTTTTGAATAAGATCAGGCCCAAGTCTAGATTTGAAAATATCACTGATCCAAAGGAATTGAACCTTTTCTGATCCCTATATCTTTGCATCTAAAAGTGTATCCCTGGAAGTATCTAAAAGTGTATAATTGAAGTATCTAAAAGTGTATCCCTGGAAGTATATAAAAGTGTATCCCTGGAAGTATCTAAAAGTGTATCCCCGGAAGTATCTTAAAGTGTATCCCTGGAAGTATCTAAAAGATATGAAGATATATTCAATCTTTGACCAGAAATGATATAATTTAGTCCGAGTAAATGGTGGAATATGACGGGGGGATAGAGTGCATTATTAATGGAAAAAAGAATGCTTATAAGAAATAGAAAATATTGAATAGCTTTTATATTCATTCATATATATGTTCATGATAAATATAATTATTGTGATATGAGGCATAATTGATTGAATGCCATTTTATGACCGGACATAGTTGGTCAAAATATGATATTGACAGTCAAACTTTTGTTAAGCATAAGAGAAATGATTTTAAAAATTTAGAAACGCCGAAATATCCTGAAACTCTAATTTAAAGAAAAAGGTATCAAACATTTATTTAAAACTTTGAAAAAATACCTTTTTGTGCATAACTGTATACCCTATATGCGTAATTTTACCTATAGGGTGGCTTACTAAACGTAAAAGTTAAGACTAGTTATACAAATAAAGTTCAAGATTTCCGCTAAAAGCTGCATCATGAATAATGGCAAATAAATTGACTATTTTGTTAAGAAGTAAAAAATACTCCATAAAAGTTTTAAAGTTGAAAAAATTACTTATCTCTTTATTCACGTGAGGCAACATCAAAGATGATATAAAAATTGGAATGAATATTACATTGCCTTGGCTTCCTTCAACCTTGTTGGGTCCCAAAGCATCCCTCGCTACGCTCGTGACGCAAAAATATCAAAACATCAAATGCCAATGATCAAATGCCTAATTATGGAGTATAAAACGCAGTACGTTTCAATTAGGTCTACACTCTACAAGCTAGAAATGTAAACAAATCAGAGAAAAATCGTAACAACGGATCGTACTGCACTATTCATCTCAAACCCGGTTAAATGTCAACAACAAAGAGAAAACAAAGAGGAGACGATAAGAGATAAGGAAAAAGAAGAAAAGAGAAAACAAAAGAGTAGAGAAGAGAAGAGAAGAAAAGAAAAGATAAGAAAAAAGAGAAGAAAAAATAGAAAAAAAAGAAAAGAAAAAATAGAAGAAAAAAAAGAAGCAAGAGAAGAGAAGAAAATATAAGAGAAAGAAGAAGAATAGATTGCGTGAAAGAGAGAGCTTGCATTTTATACACGTTTTATCATAAAAATATGTTTAAGAAAACTTTAAAATCAACTTTATTGTAAAATTGTTTGATATTTTTAAAAAAAATAGTTGTACTAAACATTTTTAACATTTAAAGATTTTTGATCATTTGGCATTTGATATTCTGATATTTTTGCCTCGTGATGATTAAGGACCCAGCAAAGCCTCGGAAATGTAATATTCCCTCCAATATTTATTGCAACACTATCGTCTCCCAAATAGTTAATTCACTGTCAATCTCTGAAAGGATTTCTGGATATTTTTTATTTTTTGTAAGAATCCTTATTTAATTATTTGTTCATTAAGAAAATTAATCTTTGCTTGTTCATTAGTTCGTAATTAAGCAATAATTAATGTAAATTATTTGCAGAACAGAATTAGGTAAGATGCACACAGGCCACAGTTAACAACTTAAAACCATTATATGCAAAATATGGAAATGAGTATGTTTAATATTAAATACGGAATGTGATATACAGGATTGTAATGTTTAAAATGGGATGTAATGTATAAAGATTTATTCCCGGAATTTACAAGACTGAAAATGATTCTAATCCTTTCATGAATATTTAAACTGTTTCCTCAAACTTTCCATGAATTGTTAAATCAAAATAATGACTTGAATAAAGATATATCTACGAAGATAAAGGGATTTACAGGAAAACCCCGGAAAGCAATACACCTTTTCATGAATATTTAAGACCGGGTCCGCTTTAACATGTCGCAACATCTTAACCATTAGGTTTTTCCCAACTAACTCATTCATACTGTTTGGTGCTGCTCATGTCAATCTTAGAACTAAAAAGAGCAAATTTCAATCTTCAGTTTAAACGAGTAATCATGGCTAAATCTTAATAACTATATACTGCATAAGGAGAAGGTCGTTTTAAAAACAATCGTTTTGAAGACGATCGTTTTATTAAACGAACTTTTTTTTTAAACGGTCGTTTTTGTCGTCGTTTTCATAACGAAACGATCATTCTTCATAAAAATGAAAACGTTAACATGCTTAGACGTGGCTTGGACAAATTCGGCTTTGTTTGCGGTAGGAGAATCACATTTACCGGTTTTTATCAATTGAAATTAAATTTGTTGTTTGGATTGTTTAAATTATTTAGCCTGTTCTGTTTTAGTCACATTTAAGTACGGAAACAGGAAACAGAAAACAGTCCTTTTACGGAAAATGGTGAAGTTTAAACGTTGTACTTTAACAAAATACAAAGCAAATAGTGTAGCGGTGTTTATTGCATGCATCTAAAAGTAAACCGAAAAGTAAGGTTGGCTAGTGTAAGGTTTCTAATACTTTAAAAATAAGTACTGAACAAGTAAATCTGTAAATTGTATTTTTGTTACAACAATTTTTCTTTCTTTTCAACAATGCAAAATAGATTTGTCAAGGAAAATTGTTAAATTCAATTAAACTGACACCATCAAGGAATTTTCTTTTTTCCAGGAAAAATTATCAGTTGGTGAAAATATTAAAATATAAATTTAGATTTATGAAAAAAGTAATACTCCAACTTTTCTTTTTACACACATGATTGTATAATACAACGGTCATGAACCATGCAGTGCAGTGGGTTAACAAAATTACTCATGGAGTTTCATGGAATATTTCTTAGCAATATACGTAATTAACAAATATCAATATTTTTAAAGTCCTTTCCACGAAAAGATTCGACAATTTTAACATAACTTTCAAGCTTTGGTAATTAATTGTCGCAGAATCAGTTTGTTGCCAAAAATGAAAATCCACAAATTAAAGCGAAAATAAAATATTAGTTTTTTATTGTTCTATACTTGAGCAATATTTGTTACCAAAATTAATATGATCTACAAATAATGGTAGATGCGTTGAACGATGTTAACGTATTTGAAAAAGCAGCCTACCCTCAGTCAGTATGGATAACAGGAGGACCTTCAGCTTTGCAAAGTAACCCTTTCTTAGCACCAGAGCTGCTTACTTCATGAAGACGACAAAAAGGTAAGGCTTTTTCACGAACAAGAAAGGTATGCACGACCATTCATCTCAAAATAAATTGTATTTGGTGTGTGTTTTGTAGGTGAACATTCTTAAGATAAAGAAAAAATGCGGCACAAAAAATATTTCTTCAGTAACATTATTTTAATAAAAATCAACATTTCTTTTAAATGTCAAATTTTATAATTGTATAAAAGTTTATTTTATATACAGTAAGTAGAGATATATTTTTGACTGGGTTAAACCATTAGAAAACATAAATAACTGGTTTTATGTCTTAATGGGCAAATGCCTCAAGCATGACACATTGAAGTTATTTTAATTTAGGCTTTTGGGCGCTTTGCTAAGTAATAATTTTGTCTTGACAGTAATATTTTTCACAGATTTTTCAAAGAAACTGAAAACTTGATGTGAGCTATATTTTTCTAATCACTCGGCTTTTAGGGTGCTTTGCGATCCGTTTTTAATAACAATTTTAGCTATTAATAGTTGATTTTTCAAACCACCATTTTTCCATCGTTGTCCAGGAAACCAAATTTTAGCAAATTTTTCTGATTAAATTGTTCCCTTTTTTCTAGGCAAATTATCAATTATTTCTGTACACGAACCTTTCCTGGGATTATGAGAGTTTCCACAAAAAAATAACCCAATCGGTTCAGCCGTGTTGACGTTTATGAATACAAACATCCTGACAGACCGTGTCAACGGAAATTTATAAGGGAAAAAAGCTAATATAAAAATAAAGATAAAAGTAGGAATAGTTTGTATGTAAAAAAAAATAAAATGATGAAGGAATTTTTAAATCTTTTGTTTATTTCCACAAAAGTCTGAATAAGCACATTTTAAAAATAATTTGTGAAGTTACAAAACTGGTTCACAATTGTACATGCAAGTTGCACGTGCTCTAGAAAACCGGTATTTTTAAGCACGTGTTTACACAGATTCGTGTAAGGAATACTCAACAATGTTGTTTTCCGCTAAAAATTATAATCCCAAATGATTTTCATCTTAGATATTTTGACAATAATAAGAAATTGAGTCATACAGGTTCAAATGGTTTTCAAAACGGGGAGGGGGGGTCCATCACGCGATGACTCCAAAATTAGAAATTGCATTGTCCCCTTTTAACATTAAAGAGCATCATACATATAGTACATATTAAATTTCACATAATTAACAATCTTGCCCCCTCCCAAGCGCCTCTCTGACACGGGGGATAATGTATTTGTTTGCCCCACTGCATAGATTTGATTTCCTCTGAATAATATGTTTTGCATACATCATAAGCACTCCTTGCTATAAGAATTATGTACATATCTAATACAGATATTTCCTATTATATATAAATAATGTAAAATAAAAAGAAAAAGGCTGAACTTGAATAGTATATTTGGTGGGAAAATTATTCTGAGAGTACTAGGATTAAGTAGAGAACTAGGATAGGTATGTGAAATGTCTTATTTAACCATGATGAATATATACAAGGTAATTTACACACAACGAATTATACTTCAGAGATGGCTGTGCACTGATTAGCGTAGACTGTTTCTGCTTATATTAACTATTAGAAAGTACCAGGTTTGAATAAAAGTCTAAATGTTTATGAATAATCCTAAATAATAAATTTTTGCGCTAAACTTCCAATTCACTGATAAAATGGAACATTGCTGGTCTATATTTACCTGAAAATTCACTGATAAAATGGAACATTGTTGGTCTATATTTACCTGAAAATTCACTGATAAAATGCAACAATGTTGGTCTATATTTACCTGAAAATTCATTGATAAAATGAAACAATGTTGGTCAATATTTACCTGAAAATTCACTGATAAAATGCAACAATGTTGGTCTATATTTTCCTGAAAGTGGGGTATGTAAGTTATGAAAGATCTAGGGGTATGTAAGTTATCTTATGTAAGTTATGAAAGATCTAGGGGTATGTAAGTTATCTTATGTAAGTTATGAAAGATCTAGGGGTATGTAAGTTATCTTTAAACCCTTCTTGTAGTGTAACACTTTTTTAGCAAGTATAGGGACGAGTTATTATAGATTTCTGCTTAAATAAAAGATGCTGTTGTAGACGACTACTTGAAATTTTTTTTGCACAGTCCCTTTAAATTCCGATAAAGAGTTAGATGAAAAATATTTGGAACTATAGTTATCTAGTCTCGCCTCTATTCAAAATATTCCTTTAAGTTCCTATGTAGAGTTAGATGAAAAATATAGGAAACTATGTATAGTCTCGCCTCTATTGAAAATATTCCTCTAAGTTCCTATGTAGAGTTTGATGAAAAATATAGGAAACTATGTATAGTCTCGCCTCTATTGAAAATATTCCTCTAAGTTCCTATGTAGAGTTTGATGAAAAATATAGGAAACTATGTATAGTCTCGCCTCTATTGAAAATATTCCTTTAAGTTCCTATGTAGAGTTTGATGAAAAATATAGGAAACTATGTATAGTCTCGCCTCTATTGAAAATATTCCTCTAAGTTCCTATGTAGAGTTTGATGAAAAATATAGGAAACTATGTATAGTCTCGCCTCTATTGAAAATATTCCTCTAAGTTCCTATGTAGAGTTTGATGAAAAATATAGGAAACTATGTATAGTCTCGCCTCTATTGAAAATATTCCTCTAAGTTCCTATGTAGAGTTTGATGAAAAATATAGGAAACTATGTATAGTCTCGCCTCTATTGAAAATATTCCTCTAAGTTCCTATGTAGAGTTTGATGAAAAATATAGGAAACTATGTATAGTCTCGCCTCTATTGAAAATATTCCTCTAAGTTCCTATGTAGAGTTAGATGAAAAATATAGGAAACTATGTATAGTCTCGCCTCTATTGAAAATATTCCTCTAAGTTCCTATGTAGAGTTAGATGAAAAATATAGGAAACTATGTATAGTCTCGCCTCTATTGAAAATATTCCTCTAAGTTCCTATGTAGAGTTAGATGAAAAATATAGGAAACTATGTATAGTCTCGCCTCTATTGAAAATATTCCTCTAAGTTCCTATGTAGAGTTTGATGAAAAATATAGGAAACTATGTATAGTCTCGCCTCTATTGAAAATATTCCTCTAAGGATTACATTATGTATTCTACATTAGACTCACATATTGCATATGTCCAACAAAATAATGGAATACTTTCTTAGCTTCACAGATGCAAGTAAATTTATAAAAAAAGAAATCTTGACCTGAAAATAATTTTTTTCACGCTTAAACTTGAATGTCTAAGTGTGATAAATGAATTGCACAAGAATAGATAAAATAGTAGTTTAACTAGCTATTTATAGTTCAACTACTTGTTGCTGTTCATTAAATCCGATCTCAGGATTCAGAATGAATGAACGCCCCCTTACCCTCACTGTCCCTCCCCCCTAGTTCAAGCTAAACTAAGTAAGTGGGGTAGGTCAAACAGGCCTGAGAATAGCCGGGTACTGTAAAAAGTCAGGCCGCACCATTAAAGTTGAACCCAGGCAAACATAGGGAACAGTCAGGCCGGTACATGCCGCTTGACACTAATTCCGGTACAAGGAGTTGGTCCGGTTCTAATTTAAATAGACCTTAGTCCAGTCTGACTTTGCTCTAATCCCTCATTCTCCTGCTTAAAGGGACTGTAGATGAAATTTTCCAAAACTTTCCATTTGAAGAGCATGGCTCGTCTGATAAAAGCTTTGTATGATGAAGAATGAATGTGAATTCCATGTTTTTAAATTAAAGATTGATAATTTTCAATTGTGGTTCCTCAATTGAATGGATTTGCATTTCAGACTCGGCATGGCACACTTTAGATAGAGGATCACTTACAATTAACTACAGAGTATGCAGTCCCTTCAAGACAAAATCAAATTACAAACGCTTAGATTTGGGTTCTGTTTGTTCAATTATAGTAATTTAACTTTATAAAAACTTTTCACTTAAAACTCCATTCATTTGATGTACTATACTTTTACCGAGTTAAAGATGTATATATAGTATATTTAGTATATAGTACATACTATATACTATATATATATACTAATTTGAGATTAGTGTGAATTTAGGCTGAAAGAAACGTAATTTCAAACTTAAACATTAAAGAAAGTTTCATTTTAATACTTTTCTGTGCTAATTTGTGCACTTCCCTCTCTGCTATGCAACCAGCATATTTTTTAACTTTAATAATTTATTTTAATTAAATTTTACAATATTTTCAAATTGTTGTATGATATTCAGCTGGATATATTTTGAGATTTCTATATTTCTTGCTCTTCATTTGTTCTTCTTGATCGTCCATTTTTCAATTATACTTCAGCTAATCTTGAAAATAAAAATAAATTTATTTTTGGATGTCCTTGCAGTTAGCCATATTGCAAGAAAAAACTTTTTCTGAACCCTGTATCATGGAACTATTCTCCTTGCATTGCTTTTATATTTTGCTTGAGTCAGCTTTTCTACACATTTTCCAGCATGTTTTATTTCTGGTAGGAATACATAGAGGGGGGGGGGGGATGTGAGTGTGACGTCTGCCATCCTGTATTCATTCCCTGTCGGTGAAAAAAATAGTGTAAAGCTCAAATCCCCTCCTAATTTTCCTGTTCAAAGTTTTCTTCTTCTTTCTTGTTAATCTTGCTTTAACACTGTAGGGCCTTTCCAAATAGTTCTTTTGACATCGAGTTCTGGAGCAGTTAGGAGAGAGATAAGGAGGTTTGTCGGAGGAAGGGTATAGGGGATTGCAACCAGCATATTTAAAAATTTCATTTAATTTAATTTATATGTTTATTTTATCGTTTTGCTGATACATCGCATTGTTCCCCATAAACTTTGATAGATTAAATTTTTATAGCTTAAAATAGTTTAGACTACTTGATAGATTGCATAGATTTAAAGATTACAAAATTAAAGTTTATGTGAGTGTTTTGCTTACTTGTCAGTCAGATTATGAAAAATGTATTTATGTATACTCTAATAATGTCCTATTCTATACATAGAATAAAGCTCTTCACTCACATATGTACATATAGAAGTTCGCTTTAGCTGGTCAAACAATTGGATCAAAATGACTGGATTTTTTAGGAAACCCATTGGTACCAAAAAATTATAAAAG
Source organism: Eurytemora carolleeae (assembly GCF_000591075.1). Classification (NCBI taxonomy): domain Eukaryota; kingdom Metazoa; phylum Arthropoda; class Copepoda; order Calanoida; family Temoridae; genus Eurytemora; species Eurytemora carolleeae. The sequence goes on along the minus strand of NW_019396089.1, from coordinate 91,318 downwards.
TTTTAAAGTTCCGGGAGCAATGCCAAACACTTCAACTAAAATAGTTTAATACCACGAGCAGGTAAAGGGCGAGAGTAACTATGAATAAGAATGTAAACCCTGGGTCGGGTACTCCAGCTAGTATTATATTTATGTCTGTATTTCAGCTCCGGGTAAATAACTGAACTGCATCCGAGGGATTTAAGCTTTATACACTCAGCAATAAATAATAAAGAAATGTTTAAATATTGCACAACACAAAATCCTTTAAATATCATATTTTCTATCAAATTATTACATTTATAGATGTATAAGTTCTTTTTTAACCTTTCACCATTTTTCTTGTACTTTTAATTGTTGAATTGTTGATACCTTTCACTGCAAACTTGACAGAAGGAGATGGTCAAATTAATTCAACATCGATGGTAATACTTTGTGTAAATATAACTTTATACATTTCTCTTTAATAAAAAATATTTGTAAACTTTTCCTTTTTATTGATTAATTTACAAGATATTGAACAAGTTTTTAGAACTATTTTAGGATATAAAAATATATATTTTAGTATTTTTTTTTTGATTTAGGTAAAATTTTCTAGTTCGATCTCTATAAATGTTGATTGTAATTATGTAATACAATTTAGCCTGTTTTCTTTAATTTTATTGACTAACCTAAAATAAATTAAAATTCGTCAATGCTCAATGTTCTGAATGTTTTAGAAGAAGTGAAGGATTGAGTTTACTCTGATTTTACTATCAATGATATGGGATCTTTTCAACCCAATTTCTGAGAATTTAGATATTTAAAACTATAAATGCTGTTAGATAAAATAGTCTAAGTTTTAAATGTAAAATTTTTACATAATCAGGTTGCAAAGAAATAAGGATTAGAAAATTTGAGTTTGTGCCAAAGACTCCATTCCTTTACGTATGTTTTTGTCTATCTTTAGTAAAATATTCTAACGTAACATCTTGGGGATTTAGTTTATAATGCAGTTTCCCTAATTCCTGGTGGAATTAATGTGTTCAATTATGTTTTAAATATTTCTAAAAACAGGAATTCCGTTAATAATCGTGGTTTCTTAGTTTATTTAATAATTGATAGTATAATTCATGTCAACATTTTAATCCCAAAAAAGATCTCAGACCTCCTTGGAGCCTGGCGCTGTAACCAGGGCTGCTAGAGACATAAAAAATCAATTTATTTATACATAGATCATTTGCTTCAGAAAGCAATGATTAATATAGCGCACGAAGTTTTGGTGGAATGTTGTAGTTAGCGATATGAAGGAGGCCGGGATTTAAGATTTCATGTTGCTCATTTCGTTGCGAATTATTATATAGTCTTGATTCCCAATGAAATACATAAAATACTTTTCTATCAAGAAATAAAAAAGGAACTTCTTTATATTCTTCCATTCGATTCAAAGAAGATATTTGATATCTTGTCGTGGGAACAATCCACAGTACAGCTTTGAATCAAAATATTTTGAACAAAAAATAAAAAGTAATTTACTTTATAATATCAAGTGAAATGAATTTCTGTATTTAATAAAAAGTATTATCGGTATATTTTCAAGTTTTGAGTGAAATTAGTAAAACGTAAGTCGTAAACTCTCAAACAAATTAAGGACAAGTTATTATGCAAAAAAAAAACTAAATTAATTTCCTACATTTAAAAATTACGATCCCAATGCAAACACGATAAAAGCAGTTTTTAATTAGATTTTATTTAAACAGCTTTTCTTTTCAGGATATGGTTATGTGCGTTTACTTGTGTGTGATTAAAATTTCAACTTTATATGGAATACATCTATTTTTCTTAGCTTAATAACATTAGTAAAAATAATATTATATATTGAGATCTGTTAACGGAAGTTTTAAACTAATCAGATTTTAATTTAAAATATCATTTTTATGCTAAAATTTAACTTTCTAAAACGAATACTTATTAATTATAAAAATACTTAAAAACTTGAAAAAGAGGAGAAAGTGCTAGCCAGGATATTATTTTATTTCAAAAGTTTTTTTTCCATTATTGATGAAAGAAAGTTATGAACTTGAGGAACAATTATATATATCAGTCAGCTCTATGGTAAACCAAATATAAGACAATTAGGCCAGGAACAATATTATTAATGAAATCAAGAACTTCATATTTTGATTTTCGAAACAATAATAACAAATAAACAGCTTTTTTAAAAGGAGTCACCAGCAATATATGGTAGTTAAACTGAAAATGTAGTATTGTAGAGAAATTTTTTAGGAATCATTTAAGACCTATAGAGACGTTTTTACGGTGCATATTTGTTCAGCAAGAGCACTAATTCAATCTTTAAGATCCTCATAGATTGTTCATTTTTGAGGAATAATTTTGAGAATCGGGTTAAAAAAAGATATTTAATAACGACGACAAAAAAATAAGTAAAAATTTTACAGTAAACTAATTAGTTGTTTCGGAACATGTTGAGCAAATAAGATTAACTATTATCATCGTAAATAAGTAATCTTATTCCATTATGTACAATCAGTACAAATCAGCCTCACATCTAATGAAATACTATAAAAATAGAAAAATGAATCTTTCTATTCCAATAATTTAGAGCTTCGAAATGTAATTTATAATATGGGAGATTTGTAAACAAGAAATACATTTTTGATGTCTTATTAAATTTCTTTGGTAAAGATTTTCACTAACTATTTCTTGCGACATCTCTATCATTTGTCAATAGAATATCAAAATATTTTTAATACATTTCTGTAAAGTTTATTTTGTACTTAACGGATTTGTTTTCTATGTACCAAATTTTCTTTTTTCCGGCGTGACGTGCCTTTTAAAAAAATATATCATATTTTTTAATCTAAAACATTAACTCTGTAACCACAACAAATGTTGTGTGAAACTTAACGCTTATCCCATTTTTTACCCTGCATATTTGATATCATATTGAACAGTTTTAAGTTATTCCTTGGTATTCAGTCATAGCTTCCTAATGCTTAGAAAATGATGCGTCCTATGAAAGTAATATGAAGGAATAGAAATTTTATCAATTTATAGATATAATAAAACCATTCAACTAGACTCTACCAGATATATTTATTGATGTAGTAATCTTCAATATTTTTAGGAAACTGTCTTTTCATGTAATAAACAATTTTCATGAGCTTTTGGACAAGTGAAGTGCAGGGGGTCCCAATTTAAATCCTACCATCTCCGAGTTTTTTGCGTATTTTGTTTTTTTATGTTTTAATCTTGAAAATGTTTCTTTCCAATGCAAAGTTGTAACTATATAGAACAAGAAATTATTTTGATAAAAGATATAAGAAATTAGAAATTCAGGATGAACATGTTTGCAATTCCAATTATTTGTTAGAGACGGGTTAAGATTGTTTAGAATAGATTATGGATTGATTTAGGAGCACCAACCAATCGTAATTTATAAGGTCTCAAGCAATGAAGCAAAAATTGATAGGATTTTTGGCAATTACTTCTTTAAAACCAAAGCTTGCAACAAGTGCTTTATACTGCTAAAACAATCATGTAAAGGGCTACAGAAAAGCGTAAGTGAGTTATAGCGGTAAAATCAAAGCTCAAGGCGTTGTGACACTTCAAAGTCGACCCTGTCACACAAATTGATGAGAATCAATATACAGGCTGAATCTATGTGACCCTAAACACTAACCCCATTATTTTTTTATAATTGAGCCTCATAGAAAGTGAGGGAAATGTATCAAATACTGCAGGATGGTTGTTAAAATCGAAAATAAGAGAAAGTAAGTGGATTGAGCATAATTGTGAATTATCACTAAGGTCATTCATAATCATTTTAATGAATTTATATATTTACTGTAAACCTTAACAAACCCTGTGCTGTGTTACATAGAAAGGAATTAAACTAGTTGAGCAGCCAACTCAAGTTGACGTAGATGCATCATGGAAGATTAGGAAAATATGATGCAGCCAACTCAAGTTGATGTAGATGCATCATAGAAGATTAGGGAAATATGATGCAGCCAACTCAAGTAGATGTAGATGCATCATAGAAGATTAGGGAAATATGATGCAGCCAACTCAAGTTGATGTAGATGCAGCATAGAAGATTTTGAAAATATGATGCAGCCAACTCAAGCTGATGTAGATGCATCATAGAAGATTAGTCCCCCTAATATCCTTACATATATTACACCTTTCGCAGATCGAACCCTGGTTCTATAGTATGGGTTTTAATAATTTTCTTTCAAAAAACGTAGAATATGAAAAATTACATCAATGAATCAAAATTTGTTTATGGTTTCTTTTGAGGCGCCTTTTTCAGTTGTCAATTCCTGTTTGCTCTACAGTAAAAAAAATAGGCTAAGTTTAAATACCTTTTTATTTTTGTATTTCTCGGAACTCAAAGTCTAGGCCGGTATCGGAGGTTCAAGGGCCGAGGGTCGGATACAAACTAACACCTGGGAGACTAGAGTCCTCTGGTTCTCAGATCCATCGGAGAACCTGAAACCTGAAACCTCTCTCTCATCCCTCCTTTCAGCGCTGCTCCAGGTCCCGTCAACCCGTCCTTCTTCTCATCCATCATTTCTTCTCTCACTGCCCTCATCCGTCATCCATTCTACTGCTCCTCATAAACTCCAAACCATTGCCCATATTTTTTCCGCTATAATCCACCCCCCCCCCTCCCTGTAATCTCTTTCTATTAAAACCAAGTTCAGTAAAGTTTTTTTATTCCTGTAAACAAATATTTGTTAATTAAAACTTCTGTGAGGATGTGAACCCCCCGGAGGAAGGTTAAACAGGAGAGATACTTAAACTTGCACCTTTTAAATGACAAACCGATATTTAAACACTAGAATTTGATATTCAAAGTGAACACTTTTTATTTGAAGCGATTTAGTGAAAACGGCTGACTCATAATTCTACAATATTTACTTTTTCGAGAGCTTGTATTGGTAGAGTCTTCTCTTAATGGATTAAAGATACCACAGTTAAAACTTCATTCATGTACAATTCATGTACATAAGGATGAGTCATATTAAAACATTAAAAGAGTATAATTTGAAATAATTTGGTTCCTCCTTTTCTACAATAAAATAATAATGTATAAATGTATTAGAACAATTGCTAAAGCTAGATATAATGCTCATTCTGAACCTCTATTTTATGAATTAAAAATACTCCCCTTCCCGGACCTTATTCTTCATCAAAAACTTTCGTTCATGCACTCCATAGATTTTAGGTACGCCCCTCCTTCTTTCTTTATGGATCCAGTGTTCCCCAGGAATTTTGATATTTAGATGCACCAATACCCCTTAAGAAATCGCGATCAATTTTTTGTTCCTAGAGGTAAAAATTTATTTATAAATAGATTTCCTTTGTATTCTTTCACTTCCTGTTGGAATGAACTTGACCCAGATTTGTCTTGTATTGTTAGTAAAAATGAATTTAAATATAAACTTAAGCAACACTTTCTGGATAGATTATCGAACTTTGAATGCAATCGGCTATTAGATTGGGGTTTCCATGGTCTTTAATATGATCTGTTCATATTTTTTAATACTTGATACATATAATGAATATCATATATATGTATCCTTGTCTGAAGACATATTCAGCTTATTCTTGATCTCTTATCTTGATCAGAATAACATGTAGTAATAATATTTCTTGATCAAGAACAATCTTTTACATTATTGAGCCTAAAACTTCTGACTGTTAAGATTGACGCCATGTTTCCGCCTCCTGTTCTCCAACCGCCACCTCCGCTACTCTTCGCCATTCATGTGCTCCATTAATGTACATTGTACAACGTTTGAATCTAATCATTATTTTTCTGAACCAGGGGAGCTCGTGTGAAAACAGCCTGAGCTATCTTGTAGCTCCCCGGCCACAAAATATATATATAATTGTCTAGTTATTTTTATTAATATGAATGTTGTTTAATTTGTGGCCAAATAAATGATTTGATTTGATTTGATTTGAATAATATCATATAATACTGAATTTAAAGAAGAAAGAGCACTTAAAATGTAACTGTAAGTAAGTTTATTAAATGGCAGTTTATAATATTTTAAAATAAGTATGCGGAAGAACATGAGATGTGTTCCTGACAGTTCTAAAAATTACCTCCGTACTTCAAGATTTTATCTTATACTTTTTAACGATATTCAAGAGTACAGAGTAGGGAGTAGGGAGTAGGGAGTAGGGAGTAGGGAGTAGGGAGTAGGGAGTAGGGAGTAGGGAGTAGGGAGTATGGAGTAGGGAGTAGGGAGTAGGGAGTAGGGAGTAGGGAGTAGGGAGTAGGGAGTAGGGAGTAGGGAGGGATTGGTTTCCGGCCGGATAGAGAGCTTTACTCCTTGGCTTTACTGAATTGTTCCAAGATACAGGTGCTCAGGAGCCCATTGTAAATCGTATATGGAACATTTTAAATTAACATTTATTTAAAGTAGTGTGTTAACAATTCGTTTACGAAACATTACAGAGAAAAATTATTCATTTATTATTGCAGAGAGGAATGTTAAATATTTAATGATGTGTTTATTTGAGGTTTGAATTCTGAATTTGTATTATATTTGAACAAAAAAAATATATATTTATCTTTACATGAACCAAATAGCACAATTTCCCGTTATATCAGGATTATTCTTGTTAAAATAAGCTTTAATGTTTAAATTGACAGCTAAATATCAAATCCTGAAATATATTCATTTTTACAAATATTAAATACAAAGAATCTTCATTTTAATGGAAAGATAGTTAACTTGTTATTTTCTAAAATTGATTTAGGATCAATTATATATTTGCGTTTCTTAGATTTTAGTTAGTTTTAGTTTTTTAATGGAAATATATAGAGTGGGGCTAAACCATGATTTCTGCTTAAACACTACACCAGGGAGTGTTCGCGAAAAACGAAAAGGGGTATAGGCTTACGGCGAAAAATAATCGCTTTTGATTGCTGCCAATTTCACTTCTATCTGCTTGTCTATAAGGAGAAAAATTGTTAAAAACGATTTATACTGAAGAACGTAGCGTCCATACAAATTCAGAAAGATGCAATATACGACTCGGATCATAAAAATCAATTTAGTTTCAAACAAATCATTCAGATAGTACAACCTATAGTCATCGATTATTTTTCAACGCATTTATATATAGTTAATGTTTCATAATATTTTTTATTTGTTTTGTATACAATGAAGTTAAAACGCCAAAATAGTTGGCCGTCAGATGTCTCTGCTCTCGATGCTTTGAATGATTACACATGGCAGAGACACCTAGCTGAAAAAACGTCGTTTTAAGAGCAATTGTATGTAAAACAAATAATAAATATTATGAAATACCAACTATATATGAATGAGTTGACATAGGTTGTAATAACTGAATGATTTGTTTAAAAATAAATTGATTTTTTTACGATCCTAGTTGTATATTGCAACTTTCTGAATTTGTATGGACTACGTTCTTTAGCATAAGCCGTTTTTAACAATTTTCTGCTTATAGGCACGCAACAGATAGAGGTAAGATTAGTGCGAACAAAAGTGATAATTTTTCGCTTACACCCCCATTTATTTTTTCGCGAAAACTCCCTTAAAGAATTGGGAAGATTATGTACTATATGTCGAAATATATTCTTACTAGTTCCATCAAGTTTTTTCGAAGCAGTTGAAACTATCTACCAACAAAAGGAAATTTTGTAGATTTTTTCCGTCTAGTAAGAAAGTTAAAGATGATTTTTAAACGATAAGTGACACTGTCCTATTAAGATTTTCCTTTTTTAAAATATATTTTTATACAAATTCTTCTCTAATACTTGTTTGTCCGCTATATTTGCACCAGGTTTTTATTCACAGAGATGTTGTATTGTTAGTGGAGAGTTTACACATAAATCTGCCACTAATTGATATACACCAGTTTAAGGCTAAGGTATATATAAATTCCAAGTTATATTTAAAGCTTTTCTGATTTCGATCATGTTTTGAATTTGTATAATTTGTTACCGAACAGGTTTATTTTTCTCATGCGTAAAATCAAAACTAGAGAAGCTTAAAGGGAGAGACCGGCTATGTAAGGTAGTTAAACTGAGTATGCAGTGTTGTGGACACATTCTTTAGAATTCATTTGAGACATATTGAGCTTTTCCACGATGTATAATTACTAAGTTTGAGTGCATAGTCGGCGTTCAAAATCATGAATTTGGGTCCGGGAACGTTTTCAGAATCGGTTTTTTTTAATCGTTAATAACTACGACGAAAAATATAGTAAAATTATACAGTAAACTAATTAGATGGTTAGGAACATGTTTCTCAAAAAAATTAAAATAAATCAATGCAAGAATCAATTATTTCGTTTTCATCATTATATTGAATTTCTTATTTTCTGTAAATTTATTCGCAGATTTCTACAAATTCTTCAAATGTCGTCTTTTCAATAATAATTCCAAAAAATCTGCAGACAATCTTTGTGAATAATGAGAAACTAGAATAATGGAAAAATAGAAACTAATAATTGAACAAGATTACTAATTTTCGATGATAAGATTAATTTTCATTTTCTCAACCTGTTCCTTAACAACTAATTAGTTTACTGTAGAATTTTGTTTACATTTTTTGTCGTCATTATTTAATAATCAAAATAAAAACAAATCTGAAAACGTATCCACCCGAAAATACGATTTTGAACGTCGACTTTGCACTCAAACTCAGGATTTACAGATCTTAAAAAAGTTTTGTAAGTCTCAAATACTCTAACCTTTCTCCGGTCTCAAATGAATTTGTCCACAACACTGTATATTCAGTTCAACTTCCTTACTTAGCCGGTCTGTCCCTTTAAAGGTTATAAAGCTGTAAACAGATTTCCCCTTTTCCTTCTGTTCAGTTTAACACCCCATCTGATTATTCAGCATTGGCACAATTTTTTATCATTAATCAAACTAAGTTATAGAACAGTTAGAACCAATGGAAAGGAACTGAGTTCTTGTCACAAACTCGAATTTTCTAATCAAGTGTAAATCTTTAAAATTTCGAACATTGATTAATTGATCTAACAAGTCGCAAGTATTAAAAGTTTTAAAAAATCAAGGTTTGTGGCCAAAACTCCTGAAAACAAGCAAGTATAAACTCAAGGTAGCCGAATATTTTATAATTGAATCCCGGCCAAACATTTATATGTATGAAGGGTTTCAAATAGGAATTCTGTTGCGTGGAAATGCGCGGAATTGCGCTGAAATTACAGGGCCCGCAATAGGGCGCAAGTAAAATCCACTTGCATTGGTAACCCTATTTATAAGGTTCTTAATTTTTGTGTGATAAAATAAACAAACTTCTTAGCAGGCTAGTTATGCAACTACCCTAGTTGCCCTAAAGGTAAATATGCGAATACCGGGTGGTGTTCCTACGGATCTGACCGGAAGCTGCTCTGCCCTTAGATCTGTCCATAATAAATCCAGGATAAGTCTTCAAGCTTTATTGTACAGTTCAATCTACAAAATTATCAATAAATAGATTGAAAACATATATAGGCTACAGAAAAAATATTATCAAGTTCAAGTTACTTAGGCCTTAAAAAACTGCAGCAAAGACTATAATATCGAGATCAAACGATAATAAATATAAGATTCTTACCACAATGATCCTCGTAACATGTCACAGTAAGTAATCAACGTAGCAATTATATATATAGATTTGTTTACTACAACAATTCCAACGATACCGGATACTAACATGTTTCTGGACGGTAAAGTACAGTTTAAAACCGGTTACATAATTCAAAACTAGAAATTAAAAATATTCTGGAAAGTTCTTTGTCTTGAAGTACGCTCCGCATTCAGGGATAAATACAACGCATACAGGGATGATAAACTGATCCTTAACGCAATATAGGTTGCGTAACAAGGCTATTTAAGTATAAAATTAACACTGAACTACAACTGAAGGATGATACTTCAGAGACGACTGTACACAATTTATTGAGCCATATCCACTAATTTAAAATTATGAACAACTTGTTTTGAGGACAGACATTCAAACAGTTTCTGGTCGTCATTAGTGTCTCATCTATTGTAATTGTGTAAATCTTGAAATAGATCGTGATATGTTTGTTTGGCAATTTTTTAATCCGTACTATCCTTGGGTTCCTTTGGCTTTCACTCACATTAAACTATAAAAGCCTAAAATTTCTTTCTCGTTATACGTCTTCTTCGCAGAAAGTAAAAATAAATATCTCTTAAACATAAAACAGTTGGCAAAAAAGTTATCAAGAGAAATAAGTTTGTCATCCTTGATTAGTCAATAATTCAAAGGGTACTGTTGTAAATCGTACATGTTTTTTTTACATATGGAGCCCTATAGTTGCTGTAGAAGTAAATATCTCCATTTCGACTATTGCACCGCGCGATATAAGGATTTATCTCTAATGGGATAATGAGATAGATAGATGTTACCGCTATGCTATTTCTATTGGTTCAGAGTAGATATCAAACACATGACTGAACCCTGATTGGATCAGGCATTAATGGACTCGGCATACAAGAGTGGGAGGGTCACTTAAAATTACGTTCACAGTCTCTTTAAACATACTTCTTATACACAGATTTATTTTATCCTGCCATCATGCATATCTAACGACATTATAGATACATAATATATATTATATTATATATATATTGCTTTTGTGTCTGTTTCTTTGTAACCAATAAAGGTCAAAATGGCTGAACCGATCGGGTTCACATTCTCCCGGAAGGTTCACGAGAGTAGACGGTGGTAAATCCATAGCAGCGTATTTAAAGATAATATTCATAATTTTCCTGATTTACGTGCTCCATTTTTCCTCATTTACTATTATAATTTGGAAAATAAAAACTATTGAATATTTTTAATTAAATGATTCAGAATTCATTGATGTTTCCTAATTGAACCACATTTAAATATTTATGTCTTGTATAAAACTACATTGAATATATTCTAGGTTTGTGGTTCTGTTTGCCAAACCAAAAACTTTTTATAAAATTAGACTAACTTTGCCCCAAATTGTTTCAGTCTATAGAAATATTCTGAAGCTTATTATAATTTAATATAAAATATTGTAAACAAAGTTATAATTTCATTGGCATTTAATGCAGTAAAGGAATTGAGCCAGAATCCCTGATTTTGTAATCCATGCATCTTTGCAACCCAATGTCATATTTCGAGCTGTAAATTCTGTTTGATCAAATACCAAAGGTCTACACCACCAGGTTGTAAAAATATATGGATTAGAAAATTTGAGTTTCTGGCAAAGATTAGGTTTGGATGAAGTTAAAACCTCATCTTCTAAACTTGTTCTAAACTATTTCATATTTATGCTTTTAACAAAGTAAATATTCAGTATAATATGACAGGTAAGCCAAGATTATTTAAAATAAGGCATGTTTAAAAGACATGTATTCATTATTTATTTTGATGTTCATTATATTTTTACATGATTTGTACAATGTGTATTATGAACATTGTACAATTCGTACTTAAATTAATGACACTGTATGTAAACGTACGTGACTAATAATTTTCTGATTTGAACACAAACTTTTTTGAAAATTAAGAAAAAATATTGTATTGCTGCTAAGGTTAAGGATTGTTTAAAAATATATTTTTTTAAAAGGGAGTGACCGACATTGTACAGTAGTTGAACTGAGATTGCAGTATATTGAGAAAGTTGTCCATCCCTCCTTAGTCGATCATCTGCGCCCCTTATTGTCTCTACAAATATATACACTTTGCTTGTCTGTTAATTTGTTTGTGTCTAATAAACGCCAAAATCTGTGAGAAAATGACTTCGCGGCAGATTTGAATATTCTGAAAATCCTAAAAAATGCTATTTTTGTAATATTTTGTAAATCCGTGAAAAAATATTATTAATACCGCGAAGTTTTGTTCTTATTGTTTTCTCATTGTACGAAGAGAAAATGCTAAGTAGTTCCAAAAATCCAAAGGAACTCCTTTAAAAGTATTTCTGATCTAAATAAGCATTTTCCTGAGAATAATTAGCATTTTATACTACCTCCAGTAAATATCGTACTAATAATAAATACACGCAAAACTTCCTTTAGGAAACGAAACTGCCTATTTTAAATCAGAAGTACGTTTGAGGATTTATAAAGGAATTGAGTTTTTGCCACAAATGCAAATTTTATAAAACCTAAATCTCAACAACCAGATGATGCATACCTTTCATATTTCAAACTTACATTGTTTGATCCACCTGAAATCATAGTTTGAAATATCTACGGTCTACGACATTTGGTTTTGAAGAAATTGGGATTTAAAAATCCGAGTTTGTGGCAATTCCTTTATTTGTTTTTATTTAATAAAGCAAAAAGTACAATTTCGGCGGGATTCTATTAGTTTGAACTAAATCCAAATATTTTTTTCTAAAATACTTTCATCTTGTTAAGTTGTTACACCTTTCCGGAAGTGCCAATCACTTCCTTTCTCCTAAACAATTTAACATAATCATAGATTTACATTTGGTTAAACATGGCATTTAGAAAATAATCAGGGCTTAAACTACAAGTTAAAAAAAGCATGATATTTGTTATTAGACGGTCTAAAGAGAATGTTTCTTATGCATCAAAGTAGAAATGTCCATTCAATTTTAAATGACATGATTTTATCAAAGATAAATTTAAATTCTAGGATTTTATTCTGAAAAAAATTTCGCCAATAGCGCACTTCACTAAAGAGTACTCGTACAGACAGATACTTTTTCATATTAAGACAAACATTCCCCTTCCCCCCCCCCCTACAAGTGCTTTTTTTTGGGGGGGGGGATAAATTCCCAAGTTCAATCAAATTATTTGACTTTCTCCTAACACAACTTTAACATTACCCATTTTTAAGGTTTCCACAATCGTGCAATTCAAAATAGCACGTATGGATAATTTACTTAGGGTAAACTTAAGTTATTAGTTACAACAGTTTTTTTTTCAGTAAAAAGTAATCTAAAGGAATATGTAATATAAAATGCAATGTAAAACATATTTTTTTTTATTTTTTTTTATTATTTTATAGTTCTCCTTTTTTTGCTTTGTTTTCAATGAAACCATCGCTGTCTTTTAATTTCCAATAAGCTATGTTTTGAAAAATGGCTTCAGATTTGGAAAATAAACTTTAGAATTTTAGAAATCTATTGCAGCTGCAGGAGAACAACGCATTATCATCTCATAATCTGCAAAATCGGGAATACAGATATTCCGCGAAAATTAGCAATTTTTCGAAAAACAATGCACCAAAGACGTTCTCATTTTGAATCTTCATTAAAATAATTTTCTAATAATTAATAAGAATAGTGTACTTCTAATCTATTTCTATTAAGAAGGACGTGTTTGTCTGCTGATTAAAAAGTGCTTGCATATCACTTGTTCTAAACAATGCTTTACACTTGTAGTTACACCCCCATATTCTATAGTCAGCATATCTCAGGTATCTTTTCTTTCTTAAGAACTGTTTTAAGAAAATGGTAATACTAAGGTCAACACTTCTGGTGTGGATAGGGGTTGGGAATTAAGATTCTTGGATTGAACTAAAACTTTTATCTAACTGGGTTTAGTTCCAGGAAAGCACGGGAAATTCACAAAAAAAGAATATTTTTAAATATTTCAAACAAAACAGTGTGTGATTGTGTACGTCCGACTGAAACGTTGAAAATGAATAAAACCAAACGCTTTCAAAACAAATTTAAAAACGAATTTAAAAAGAAAAGTTTTGACCTGTGTAAATCTGTATATTGAGCCCAAACTTGGTGTGGGACTTCACATGTCCCCAGGGACGGTTTATAGATGATCACAATTTCAAAAATTTGTCTCCAACAAAATTTGATTTTCATTAAATTTTGAAAATCCAGGAAATTCTTTTATGAAATCCGCGATTTTTGTTTTTTGTTTTACAACATATACAAAGATAAATTGAAAAAGGAGATGGGCGCGAAGCGCCCTTTAATAGCCAAGATAGAAATACTAATATTTATGATTATGAAAACGAATAAAAAAGGGAATGATAATTTTAATGAAGATTAATTATTTACAGATCCAATAATTATGATTGGAAATACGGGATTTTTTTGATGAGATGATAACAATTAGATTCAGGATAGAATAATTAAAAGAATCAGACAATCAGACAAAACAACACTGACATACATATCAGTTGGTGGATAGTTATGAAAATTATGATTCAAAACATTTTTTTTCATGGATGATATTTCATTTTGATTTGGTATGATTTTTTTTGTAATTTATAACGTGAATTTAACGATTCTGTCAATATTCCAGAAAGCTGTGACTTTCGATCACAATTTCTCCTATTAAGCATAATTTTTCATCCTTTTTCTCAAAATTCTTTTTTAACAAACAAATCCGTAAGTTTAAAAATTGTTAAAACGCGTATGATTTCAAATAGAAGAAAACCGAATTTCTCTAACTCTGGGGTGTTATGATATGAAGATATTGTTTTTTGATAAGTATTGAGAAGATTAAAAAGGGTTGTATTTACACTTTACAACAAAATAGATTTTCTTTCATATAATTGGGCGTGAAATCAAATCTATGGAGCAACGAGGTCACAAAATTGTTCCGATATTTTATTTTACCATATATTTTTGATCTAAAGAAAATATTGGAATGCTATGGAATGAAAAACAGTATATATATTATATATACGGCTGAATCGATCGGGCGCAAATTTTTTTGTGGAACCTCACATGATCCATGATGGATGGTTAGATTTGAAAATTTTGCCTTAAAAAGGTTAGAATCGAATCCTGTCTGTATTATTAAGAAAATATTATGTTGTTTCCTGGTTTCCTAGTTTACAAAACTAATAATGAAGTAGACATTGCTTCTCACCACAGTACATTAATAATATATAAATTATATTCTAAACCAAAATATTGGTTGCAGCTTCTACATTTTTGAATTATTCTTAATAAACAAACCTATTTCACTTAACTAATGTTTCATAAGTGTCTAGTAAGACTATTTGCTTTGAAACAACATCAAATTAATACACTTAAGTTCGGCTATGATGTCGACTTTCTCCTCTGTAGTTTTTTGGTTCTCGCCGAACGAGTACTCTGGTATGCTAGAGTACTCTGGTAATGCTAGAGTACTCTGGTATGCAAGAGTACTCTGGTATGCTAGAGTACTCTGGTAATGCTAGAGTACTCTGGTATGCAAGAGTACTCTGGTATGCTAGAGTACTCTGGTAATGCTAGAGTACTCTGGTATGCTAGAGTACCACCATATTTTTTCTAAACTTAATAGTTTCAAGTTCTAAACATTAATTTTAACAGAATAAACGAAATAAGCTAAATTATTTTTTTTTGCTCAAAAGTTTTGACTACTGAGTTAATTTCCATGTTATACTTGTTCCTTCCGGTCACTGTAGATAGAAGTAGTTCTAAGCATAGAAATTAAGCTTTTTTTTGCTGAAAATAGATGGAAATCTTTTATATGTTACATTTTTGTCAATAGATAATCAGAGATTGAAAAATAAAGTTCCAGTTTTTGAGGATTGGGTTCTCCTTGGTTCTTTATGTTACTGTACTTTACTGTTCTTTGCAGTGATTCGGTGTACTATAATGTTCTTTTCAGCACTTTAATTTACTATACTCTAATTCACTGAACTAAATTAGTACATTCTAGATCTATAAAGCACTTATTTTTAGCTTTAATTTCATTAGCTTAGATGCTAAACTTTACAGAACTATAATGCTATTCAATGTACTAAACTAGTACATTCTAGGTCTATAAAGCACTTGTTATAGCTTTTTTTGGTTATAGTTGCCGAAATTTTCAAAACTTCGCTTTACTTTACAGTAATTCGATGTACTATACTGTTTATACATACCGTTATTAACTGTACTAAATTATTTCTTTACTGCACTGGCATGTAAGCTGTTCAAATGCAAAGATTGAAATTGTTTACTTGCATTGCAAAAGAACTGATGATAAAAAAATCTAAGTTTGTGGCAAAAAAGTAAAAATTAGCGAATAGTGATTAGCCCTAAGTTGCGCATTTTAGATCTTTAAAACAACTGCTTTTAGGTTTAGTTTTCAAGAAGTAATCAGTAAAAACTCTCATCGAGTGTTTCGTGAGACCTGCAATAACTGAGTGATCTAGTGTATGATCTATGTGTGCTGGAAGTATAGAGTTTGGTAAAGTGATGCTAAAAACTTGTTCAAGTTTGATTGAATAGTTTCCCCTGTTATAACAAACAGTAAAGTGGGGACACTCTCTGCAACGAACCCTACGGAGGAGGGAAACCAAGGGGAAACCGGTGGGAAACGTGAGTGAAACGGGAATGAAATTCGAGGAAATGAGGGAAACGTGAAGGAAAACAATAGGAAACGACAGGGAAAGGACAAGAAAACGAGAGGGAAACGACAGAGAAAGGAGAGGGAAACCTAAGGTTAACCTGAAGGAAACGACATGGAAACAAGAGGGAAACGAGAGGGAAACGAGAGGGAAACGAGAGGGAAACGGGAATGAAATTGGAGGAAATGAGGGAAACGTGAAGGAAAACAATAGGAAACGACAGGGAAAGGACAAGAAAACGAGAGGGAAACGAGAGGGAAACGGGAAGGAAAACTGTAGGGAAATGGGAGGGAAACGGCAGTGAAACGGGAGAGAAACAATAGGAAACGGGAGGGTAAAGAGAGGGAAACGGGAGGGAAATGGGAGGGAAACTGGAGGGAAACTCAGGGGGACACAGGAGGGAAACGAGAGGGAAGCATTGAGTCGAAAGTCTAAATTCAAAGGTTATCGTCTAGAGTTTAGAGACTATTTTAGACTCTATACTCTAGAGTTCAGAGTCTAGAGTCCAGAGTTTAAAGTCTAGAGTCTAGAGTTTAAAGTCCAGAGTCTAGAGTCTTGATTGCGAGTTTAGAGTCTTGGGCTTAGAGTTTAGATTCTAGAGTTTAGAGTATAGAGTTTAGAGTCTAGAGATATTTTGTAGAGCACTTTTTTGTTTTGATTATATGTTATGTTAGTAGTTTAGAAAATATCTAAAAAACTTTTTTTTTCTTCAGCTTCATGTTTTCCAGGAGTATATTCCTTCAAAAATTGTAAAATAATTGACAATATTCTCCGAATCTGAACCTCATCACCAGGCTTCCTCGCATCCACTTTATGTTCTAAATAATAGATATAAATCATTTTTTAATTACAATCTCTCATTTTTTTCAGACTCATAAATTTCGTATTATACATGGAGATACTACATGCAGTGTGGCCCAAAATATTGTGGAACAGTTAAAGTTACGATTTTAAATTGTAGTCTAATAAAAATGAAACACAGCAATTGTGCATCGTTTACAAATATGTTCTTATCACTGTAGTTTACAGTTAAACTGGTAAAATATTTTGTTTTATTACAACACAAGATACTATATATATGTTATCTTTCTAATCCACAGTTTTATGGGTGTCTGGTCTCTCATTACAGAGAGTCTTAAGTGAATTCTTAAATTTAATAAAAAGGAAAACTTAAAAAAGAGAAAATTGTTATGAGACATTGGAAAATTGGGTTTTACCAGTCCTGCAAACATTTAGTCTCCGACATGCTGATCACTTGGTTTTCGTTAAATGTTTGTTTTGTGGGACACATTGAATATCATGAATGTTAAATTTAAAACCAGTTTATCTACAAACCAACAAACAACCAATTTAATTACAGTGTTCTAACTGGAGTTTAACTGTGTAATTAAAACAAACTTATAAATTCCAAGAAGATTAAAACTAATTACAGTACGTGCACTCATCAATTACAATTACAAGATTGTAACTACTTATATAACATATAAAACTAAAATGTGCTTTCATTTTTATCATTAAATGTTTATACCCTGTTCATTGTTGATAAACGGCTATTTTCTACAAATCTATATATAATCTTTGCTTGTCTGGGTGGGTGTTTGTTTGTTTGTGTCCAATAAACGTCAAAACTGCCGAACCGATCGGGCCCAAATTTTATTTGCGACCTCACATCACCCCTGGGAAGGTTTATGAATGAGCAAAATTTCAAAAATTATTCTCCAACAAAATTCGATTTTCATTAAATTTAGAAAATCCACGACATTTTTTGTTTTGTTTTACAAGGTACACAAAGAGAAAAATTAACAATTGGAATAGAAGATCGGCGCGAAGCGCCCTGAAAGCCTTATTTATATTTACATTGTGCTTGTCTTTTTTTGTATTCAATAAACGTCAAAACGGCTGAACCGATCGGGCCCAAAATTTTGAGGGATCGCACCCCAGGGTAGGTTTATGAATGATCAAAATTAAAAAAATTTAGCCTGCAAAAAAAGTCGATTTTCATTAAATTTTGAAAATCCACGGAATTTTTTATAAAATCCGCGAACTTTTTGTTTGTTTTTTGTTTTACAAAGAGAAAGTATTAAATTGAAATAGAATATGAACGCAAAGCGCTCTGAAAGCCTATCTACATTAATAAATAAATTATATGATGATAATAATTAAGCAGAAAAGCTCAAAACATTTTGGATGGACTAATAATCTCAAAAAAACTTTTGAGTCAAACGTTTTTTTTCAGTCTAAACTAGACAACGAAGTTTAAATATCCCAAAAAGGGCTCGACAGGGAACATAGTCATAGCTGAGGTGTACAATGTGTCTCTTCACTAGATGGTTTTATAAAATTGTGATTTTTCCTTCTTTGATGAGCTTTAAGTTAATTAAAAAATGATTAATATAGATGAGAATTTAGTCAGAGATTGAAAAGTTTTACTAAAGTTACAGTGTATGTCACTTGCACTGTTGAAAGTTTAGGCCAAGGGTGCAGGAGAATGTGAAGAATCAAATCGTCCTTCGTCAAAATTCATAGTTATCCACAATGGACTATAATAACGACCTAATTAATATTTAATTAACATAACAGTCTATAGATTGAGTTTTATTTAATAAATAATTTGAATAATTTACGTTCAGGACTATTAGGCTACGAAAAAGAAGTTTTAAAGTTGCAGAATATCAAGATTTAATGATTGTTTAAATCCTCAAATGTCGTCTCTGCAGTCTCATTCCCACCACTGTGCAATCTTGCAAATTTCTACTATAATTAGGTTTTTTTTTATAATACAGTGATAACCAGAAAACTCTGGAATAGGTAGTAGACTTTTATATTCAAGTTATGAGTTAAATATATAAGTCCAATGAACATAAGACACAGCAATTGTGCAGTTTAAACAGATACTTTTCACTTAATAAGGGGTTTGATGACTTACTAGTAAAACTTTGTAAAACTTTGTAAAAAAAAACAACAAATGCATTTCAGTATTGCTTTGATGTCGTCTTCCTATTCTACAGTTTTCTGGTTATCACTGTATAGTTTATCATATTTCAAAAAATTCAAAATTTCAACATTAATACTTTTTTTCTAACATTTTTAGAAACAAAAGTTAGAATTCCTTTAATATGAAACATAAATCATATCTTGAAAAGGAGCTTTTTTATATGTATTTGATGGTGTGAGTGGGATGGAGTAATTAAAGAAACGAGGAAAACAACTGCAGAGGGAGAAATGAGAGAAATAGATATTTGTGAGAAATATGCACCTGCAGCCTCATTCATAATTTCCAAAACCTTTCATTTAAAAGGACTGTAAAGGAAAACAGAAAGAGGGTATACTTAGAATCTCAGGAGTTTAACAGGAGTTTTATGACATCTATCGGATGTTCCTGTCTCGAGAAATTGATATAAAACTGTGTCAAATATTTACGAAAATGCATATATGCATTTTTGCATAAAAGTTGTAGTATTACAATTATATCTATTAAAAATGCAAAATAAAAAAAATTATAATAAGTCTGAGATCCTCAGGCTCCTGTGGGATATCGTCGTTTTCAGATTGGTTGCGTATTTGCTAAACATGATATGTTTAAACCATAGATAAATAAATAAACATGGATAGCTTATGTACGCAAAATCACCAAGAATTGTACAGTCCGCGAACTCATACTTCTAGGGGTCAAAGTGTACTTCAATGATAAGCGGGGTGGTTTGGTGTTTTAATGGATTTCATAATAGAATGTAAAATATCTCCGGGAGTGGAACTATTTGAACAACAATATTTCACAGAGCAATATATCATATTGACGAGAACTGAAGAAGGACATGAGAAGGACTAAACTAACTTAAATTTCTCTCTACAGAACCCAAAACTTAAGACATGGTATCATTATGCAAACCAGTTTTGAAACCCAGGTTTCATAAATGGGGTTAGGCAGTTTTGTGGATATCAATATTTTTGTTATGAAATATTATTTTGTTTAGTTTCTTCATATTCTCAATTTTTTTCGAATCTCTTAAATCAAAATCTACACAAATATTAACACCCCAAAAAGGGACACTCGGGAGTTTCGTTCAACTATGCTCTTTTAAATTTTGGGTTCAGAACTCATGTACACCACAAGTACTCAATGACATAAGAACAGGCAATGTTCACAACCAACCTAGTTAATCTATATAATAGGAATATCTTTAAACATCTTTGTACATTTATATCTTTCAAGGTGAAAAATGTCGTCTTATGCGCAATCTATCTGTATCTATGGTTTAAACCCACTACTTTTAACAAAATTGTATGTATATGAATTTTCGTAAAAATTTGACACAGTTGATATCAATTTTTCGATGCAGGAACATCAGATGTTTTATATGTATCATTTAACGCCTTATCCTAGCTATACCCCCTTTCATTTTTCCTTCACAGTCCCTTTAAAAGACTAGGTTTTTAGAGTTTCGCGCCCCTTTTCTTATTACTCCAAGAGTTCTAGTGCCATTTTAAGCTTTGAAATTCGAAAGTCGCCATTTGTAATTGTTTGCAAATTTTCGCGGGTTTTTCTGTTTAAATTTTTATATCATATGAATGTTTCAAAAATGTTAGGCTTGATCGGTTTTGTAGTTTTTACGTTTATTGGATGCAAAAAACAAATAAACACCAACAAACCAAAAAAAAGCAAACTATACATACATACATAAATATTAAAGATAATTGCATTGTTTTATTTATGTTAATCTGTCCACAATAGTCAATGTAAAATGAGAATTATCAATACACAGAAAACACTGATTGAATTACTAATTACTAAACATTAAATGCAGTTTTCCAATTGTCTAATTCTTAGCGACCTTATGTTTGGAGCAAGTTTAGCTAATTTCAACATTTCTAAATAAGTTCATGGATCGCTCAAGCTTTACTTTATTCAAACTAACAAGGTTTGTCAAAGAATTTCTAAAATATTGTCGATGTGAAGTTTAATATTTTTTTATGGACTATTGCGCTAAAATATATCTCATGAATACCATTTTCTTTAGAAATAACTCACTTATCAGCATCTCAGCTGAAAGAAGGAACACAGAAGTATAACCCCTGATAAGTATACAAGTCATGCACAATGATACAGGTCTTTTACTTGGCTGGCTGTAAGCTCACCATTTTGCATGAGCGGTAAAGTTATGGGTTTCCTTAATTCCGGTAAATTCGGAAAGACTTTAACACAAAGGAAAACAGGAATCTTCTACTGAAATCCGTCATACCCTTCCCCCTCTAAACCTTGTTATCTCTTTCCTACCTGCTCCACAACTCAATGTCACAAGAACTATTTGGAGAGGCCTCAAAACGTAGAAATAAGAATCAAGAAGAAAAAAGAAAATTGAATAGGAAAAATGTAAGGGAACTCTCTGATGATAAGCTTTACACTATCAATTTATTCCGATATGGAATGGAGACAACATAGGAGATGGGGCTGAGAGCTGGAGATGTTCCCCCCATCCATTTCACCCAGATAGAAAATGCACCAGAAATATGTTTTTGTTTGTAGCTAAATCTGTTCGAATTTAGTTGCTGACACATCTAATGTGTGTACTGTAGAAAAATAGGAAAGCAGGCATCTTAGCCTAGTTCTAAAGCTGGTAGCTTGGCAAAACTGCATAAATTTTTTTTTTTTTTTCAAAATTAACTGAAATATGATTGAAAGATGAATGATGAACGAACAAGAAAAAAGTGAAGAACAAGAAATAAAGAAATGTCAAAATATTTGCATCTGCTATCATATAACTATTTAAAGAATATCTTAAAAATTTAAAAATTGAAAATAAATATGTAAAAAATAGAAAGAACTCACTAAGTTAATTATGAAACAACTTTTTTTTGCTTGCAAGCATAAAATTTTAAATAATCATGGCATGTTGAAATACTTTTTTAAAATATTTAAAATATCTAAAATTATAGAATAGTAATAAAAAATACTTAATTCAATTTTGAGAGAATCATTATTTGTTGTTTTACTTTCAATTTCATAATTTCTGAAGCAATAAGTCTGAGAAATACTATTCTGAAAAAAATTTTATAAAAAAAAATAAATTTTCATTAAATTAAATTATTTTATTATCAGTTGATCTTTTAGAAAACTGAGGATTTGAAAATCTAATTGATGGCATGCCAGACACATACAGGAATATATCGTCATTTCTCTATCTTGAAAAGTGAAAAATTCTGACAAATTCCTTTAATGCTTCAGTCACAAGAATCCGCAAGTCATTTTTAAAGAAAACTTTATATTACATATTAACAGAAAGCTGTCTTTTAAAAAGAAATAGTATTATTCCAAAAATGCAATTAAAATCTTTTCTTGCGGCTTGAGTGGGACATCTTTAGTAAGTGAGGTGGAAGGGAAAGGTATTCACAACTTTAAATTATGTCTTTTCCAATGTATAAGGCTTAAAATCGTATCTATGCCAACATAGGTAGGTCTACTGAACT
The DNA here is from genome assembly GCF_000591075.1 of Eurytemora carolleeae. Classification (NCBI taxonomy): domain Eukaryota; kingdom Metazoa; phylum Arthropoda; class Copepoda; order Calanoida; family Temoridae; genus Eurytemora; species Eurytemora carolleeae. The sequence goes on along the minus strand of NW_019396089.1, from coordinate 68,534 downwards.
CTCCTGTCTGTATTGAAATATGCTTAAAAAAATGTATTTTTTATATTTTTAGGTGAAAATCAAATGAAAAGAAGAAAACGTGAAAAAGTTGCAAAATTCTTGGAAATATTTTCTGCCGTCTGTCTGCTCTTTTGTTTGGTGATTAGTTCTTGTTTCTTTTTGAATTTTTGTAAAAATCACAACAAAACAGAAAAATTGTAAAGATTTTGATTGAATATTTTATTGATCAAGGGAAATTGTTAAAAAAGTCAAAATTAAGATAATTATTTGGGATGCAAGTGATTAACAGATAGCCAGCTAGGACCAAGGAGTATGAAATAGAAGGAAAATACAACTGACAAGACCCGCCCTATACCATATGATTCTATTTCATACTCCTTGCCTTGGACGGAATTAGATGAATTTGAATCAGGTCCAGGTATCCAGAATTAGGAAAGATACACAAGGAACTCTGAATCAAGAAAGATACACAAGGAACTCTGAATCAAGAAAGATACACAAGGAACTCTGAATCAAGAAAGATACACAAGGAATTCTGAATCAAGAAAGATACAAAATGAATTCTGAATCAAGGAAGATACACAAGGAATTCTGAATCAAGAAAGATACACAAGGAACTCTGAATCAAGAAAGATACACAAGGAACTCTGAATCAAGAAAGATACATAATGAATTCTGAATCAAGGAAGATACACAAGGAACTCTGAATCAAGAAAGATACACAAGGAACTCTGAATCAAGGAACAAACATCAGGACAGGAACCCTGAATCAAGAAATATTAACCTGGAATCCTGAATCAAGAAAGATTAACCTGGAATCCTGAATCAAAGAAGATACACCAGGAACTCTGATTCAACTCAGATGCATCAGGACAGTCTGGAAGAGAAACGCAATTATTTAACATTCTTACCTTTATTTATGTTGCACTAAAGCAAACAGGTTTTAAATCCGCTTGTTTGCAATCCTTTTTACAGTGAAAGGGGTCTGTGTTACATGTAAACATTATAATTGTTGTGTTTCGTGTTCAACATTAAACAACAAAGCACCAAAAAGATTTCCCGTCTGCATTGTACATTGTATACGTACAGCAAAACGATTTGTAACGTTCTGTCCTTGCGTAATACATTGCACACCAGGGATTGAATTTACTGTACCGTCCTTGCTGAATACATTGCACAGCAGCAGGATTAAACTTACTGTACCGTCCTTGCTGAATACACTGTACAGGAGGATTAAATGTACCGTACCGTCCTTGCTGAATACACTGTACAGGAGGATTAAATGTACCGTACCGTCTATGCTAAATACCTTGTACAGCAGGATTAAATGTACCGTACCGTCCTTGCTAAATACCTTGATGATCGAACTATATAAAGAAGAGAATAAACTGTACCGGGCCTCCCTTCCCTTACCTCGTAACTACTCCTACTGTGCGCTTGTCGTTTTCAATCTACACTAGGATGAATTGTCTTTTTTTTTTACTTTTAAACACAATGCTGAACTATAAGGAATGTAATAAAGGTCAAGTTTATTGCAGATTGACAAAGTAGAAATATTTTCAACATATTTATCTTCTATTGCCTGTAGTATGATAAAACAATGGTTGATTTTAAAGTAAATATAATATTTAATGATTTATCTAAATTACTCATTTAGAAACATTAAGATTGGAAAATATGTTATGTGTATTAGAAAATTAAATATGAAAATATGTACACACTGTAAACTCCGGTTCATTTCAAGTACTGACCGACTTTTAACCAGCTAGAGCAAGCTGTACAGTACATTTCAAGTACCGTCTGACTGTTAACCAGCTAGAGCAAGCTGTACAGTACAACACGCTAAATGCATGATTCCGTCCTAGGGTGATAGGAATCATGCATATCACCCCACCCCAACCGCACAAATATTGAACATTTTAAACGTGAACTCCAAAAGACAATAAAATAGTAATAATGTTTCAAAGTAAGTTTAAGGTCGTCTTCTTGTAATATATTGAGACTTTCTACCAAGAACCTGAATTTGGCAAGTGTTCTTTTTCCAAACAATTATCATAACAGATCCCATACCCTTGAATTTCTAAATTGTGGACTGCTTTTTTTCAGCTTTCAATATTACCGGTAAAAGAAATATTTTTGTTCAAGTTTCCATTTCAAAAGAAACCTAAAATCAATAGATAAGTTACATTTTATTTTGGATATTTGATAAACACAATTTTTATTATAAAGCTATCATAGATTAAGGAAAATCTTTATAAGTCGTCTTTTAATTTTCATGTTTAGTGGAAGACGTGTCAGCCCTTTAATTTATTTTTTTAAGTTAATTTTATTTCTACCACTACTAGGTTCAATGTTTGACGCAATTAGATCTCTCCTAGAGCCCGTAAACAGGCGGTTAAACCCTAAATAAGCCATTTATCGAAAAAATTTATGAAATGTCGTCATGACAATTTTTCAATAGGTTTTATACTGTTTTATGTAAATCTCAGTATTTGCGAAAATAAATATATAGCCATGAATATGCGGAAACAGTTTTAAGGAGCTCTATATAATCGTTTAATTAAGAAACTGAATATCTGCAACATTCCATTATCAGAATGTGAAGAATACGACATTCGATGAATTCTTTCGATGTATGGCTTAATTAGGGTTTAACAGTAGCTTGTCGCAGCCTAAATATTTTATATATTGACTCAAACTTTATCCAATAGAGCGTCTAGAGGTTGGGTAACTTTAAAAAGTCAATTGATTGAGGGTAAGCCTTTATTGCATAAAGGGTCCTTGAGGGTTTTAATAGTTTCTACGTTTCAGCAAACCTATTAATATCCTTTCCCAAGACCTCTTCTGTCTGAGAAACTTTCAATTTTGTGGACTGTTTGTGGTTTTTTCTAGGGTTCTTCCTGCTCAGACATGTCCTTGTTCTACCAACACTTTCCATTACAACCTCGGGGAAAAGTTTAAATACATAGAAATAAAAATTTTTATGAATATAGTCGGTTTGGAGAAGACAACTGGGATGGATATAATTTGACCTTTGAAAAAAATGACATGGCTCAGTTCCTGGATTTTTTTGACTTTTTGAACATCCCTCGTAAAACAAAGATTTCATTGCATTCATTGCAATAATTAAAGATTGTTGAGTAAAATGAAATTGTAATTAGTTATTTTATATTTTACTAGCTGAAGGGCCCGGCGTTGCCCGTTGAAAAAAATGTTGAAAAAAAAATGTTTGAAGAAAAAAATTCATTTTTTTTAGCCTAGAACAAACACCCCTTGGCCATCGATGAGTTTCTACAAAAAAATTCATCCCAGTGCAGACGGTCCAACAGTTTGGCCGGCTATAGGCAACATATATATATATATATTGTTTTATTATATAGATTCATCAATACTTTATCATGAAATTGTGTGACCTTTAACTCTATGTCTGTATTCTATATTAAAATATCTATGAAAACAAAGATGATTAGTTTTTCCTTCTCTGATCCCTAGTCGAGGTTGTATAAATTAATGTTTGAAACCTCTTATACTGAGTTTAGATATTGGAAGATAAACAAAAACCATTTAAAGGGACTGCAAAGGAAAAATTAAATCAGCTATACTGATCACATGATACAGACAGAGTCACATGATAATGATACTGCACTGTATTGGTGGGAATTCTGGACACCCAATACGGACGTATAAATAATATTATCTATTTTATGTTTTATAAATAGAAAAATATTAAATTCAAATAAAAATAGAAGCAAAACCAAAGTTTCTTAGGCTCCTTTGGAATATTGTCGTTTTCAGATCGATTGTTTATTTGCTGAATATGATCCGTTTAAACTTACTATTAACTTGACACAGTTTCTCGAGACAGGAACTCTCATGGGTCTCGATCAACTCCCAAAAAAATGCTTAGGGTTCAGCCTATACCCCCTTTCATTTTTCCTTTACAGTCCCTTAAGTTAGAGGAAAGTTTTTATTCTATTTGAGTTTAGTTTCATGATCATTTTACAGACAACTTGTATGCATTATGCACATTTAAGGATGGGAACCTAGCTTTGCCTGAGGCAAATAAAAAATGATCGAAAAAATATTTAGTGATGAAGCTATTTTTTGACGGGAACAGTGACATGGTTTTGACCACAAATAATCAGACGGGCAAACGTTTTTGATTTTGATATTTGAAAGCCATCAAACAATGGATGAAAGGACTTCTAGGAAAGGAAATTCTAAAATCTCATTTATTACATTTTTCCTAAACACTTTTCAATTTTTTCAAAGCTTCAGGCTTTGAAAATGTCATCTATTACACCTCCAAGCACCTTCACTTTCCTCACATCAATTTAACATTTTAGGTTGATACTTTTCACAACGTACTCAATACTAAACTCTTATTATCATTTCATCTTAAAAATTATCAAATCAAAAAGTTACATTAAAAGTTAAAACCAATATTCTAGTGTGACTGAATTATTAATATGATTATGGTGTGGAGTTGGAAGTTGTAAAAGCAACATTAACTAGTTTCTCTTCTCATATGAATATATATTATATATAAAGATGTAATTCCTTTTTGTCTATAAGTCAGGGTGTCTGTCTGTCTGTTTGTCTGTTTGTCCGATCAAAACTCAGAAAACACTAGATCGATTTGCCTCAAATTTTGTTTGGGGTAATTCGAGAGAACCACATGAATGTTCTTTGTTATGATATTCTAAGTTGAGTAGGTCGAATTTGAAAGTGAAAATTTAGTTTCCCGGGGAAATCATTTAAATGCGGTAAAACGGCGGGAGTAAATTTTAGTGCTCTTGGCAGCGCGGGGTTCCCAAGCTAGTTTATATTTATAACTACCTTGGGAACCCACCTTTGCCTGGACACTATATTCTTTCTAAAAAAGGCATACGAAGATAGATATTTCGCAATAAATTCACTGCTAAAATCGTGAATACTGTCACTTCGGTTTTGTGTTAGAGTTTTTTTTTTCTAAATTACGCTCAATTATTACGCGGAATTTTGAAAAATTATGTGAAATTGTAGAAAAATTGCCCGTAAAGTAAGTAAGTAAAAAATTATTTATTTATGAAGTATAACAAAAACAAACAAAATAAAGTGTTTCAGGAGAAAATATTTAAAAACCTCTAAAAGTAGAGGTTGTGGGAATATTTCCGCCCAATTCTAAAAAAACATTAAAATAGAAATAAAAGGAAAAGGAAAGAATAAGGAAAGTTACATATCAGGAATCTGATCAATAAACCTTTTGATCTAAAGGGAATTTGACCTATAAGTAATGAGAAATTTATCTAAAAAACGTGGAAATTGATTAAAAATATTCCTTTTTTTATCTCAGTCCACCTTCTTCGAAATGTTTTGGAATCTGATCAAAAAAATGTGGAATCTTATCTGAAATATTTTTTTTCAAATTTGATTTTTCATGTACATTTATTTTTAAGTATATTAAGTAAAGAATTTCACTGTTCAGGAATCTGATCTAAAGGGAATTTGATCTAAAAGTATTCTGCAATCTATAGAGAATTAGATCTAAGAAAAAGTTTTTAATCTGAGCCTGCACTTAACAAAAAAAAATTGAAAATTTGATATAAAATATGTAAAATTTGATCTCATAAATGTAGTATAAACCCACCCAGCTAGTTCATTCAACCCAAGCTAAATTGTATCATGAGTTGAGAACTGGACAAACAAATAATATTGATTGTATTTAACCCGTTACTACTGGAGCTGGTATCAACGGCCAGAGGAAATTTCCAGGGTGGCAAGGTTCAAATCCTGGGAATCCTTATCAGGGGAACACGGATAACGGTGCTTTCGTCGGAAGAGAAAGCAATCTGAACGTCCATTTTGTCCCCGAGAAAAGGGTTAGTCTTGATGAAGGAGGAGAAGAGAGCGGTCGATCACAGCTCCAGTAGCTCCGAGAGGAGAATTAGCTCCATCTATGATTCCAGGATTAACTTCGGTTGATCCTCAGTTTGTATTTTAATAATAATGTAAAATAAATGTCTGTGCAAAGTTAGTGCTTTAATCGATTCCATCTGGCTTGTTATATTGAGTTTCTCTTTGTAAAGTTGCCTTTATTGAGTTCTTTATACATGAGTTTCTATTAAGTTTATAGTAGGATTGGATCTAAAATATTTAGAATTGGATCTAAAATATGTAGAATTGGATTTGAAATATGTATAATTTTATCTAAAATATGTAGAAATGTATCTAAAATATTTAGAATTGGATCTAAAATATGTAGATTTTGATTTGAAATATGTATAATGTTAGCATAGCGGAGGCTCGGTCTGCCTAGCAAATCTGGGAGGCTTGTGTCTGCATAGCAGAGGCTCATACCGTCCGGGGGTTCCCTCACTCATGAGACAAAGATGTCAAGGGTTGCCAAATATGGAGACTTACTTGATATTACGTGTTCAGTTCTTTTAAGGACAATAATGTCTTCATTTTAAATACAAAATGCATTGGACAATTATTAAAATTGTGCACTACAACACTACTATATTGTATCAAAATTATATACTACAACATTACGATATTGTATCAAAATTATATACTACAACATTACTATATTGTATCAAAATTGTGCACCACAACATTGCTATATTGTATCAAAATTGTGCAGTACAACATTGTTGTATTGTTTCAAAATTGTGCAGTACAACATTGTTTTATTGTTTCAAAATTGTGCAGTACAACATTGCTATATTGTAACAAAATTGTGCAGTACAACATTGTTATATTGTTTCAAAATTGTGCAGTACAACGTTGTTATACTGTTTCAAAATTGTGCACTATAACATTGTTATATTGTTTCAAATTTGTGCAGTACAACATTGTTTTAATGTTTCAGAATTGTGCAGTAGAACATTGCTATATTGTATCAAATTGTGCAGTACAACATTGCTATATTGTTTCTGATCAAAACTGGTTTAAAAGATCGTAAACTTAATGCAGAGCGAATAAAGTTGATGCGGCAAAATGTAAAAGTCTAAACATTCATGATCGGACATACAAACAAACTTTATCATACATAGGATTAAGAAATAATTATAATTGTTATCTGTAAAAATTTACAAGATACAACAATGAAAATTGAGGTTTTAATCAAAAAACGAATACAGGTGAAACCAATGTTTTGTTAAATTTCCGCTTCGGTTGTAAATTTATTTCGACATTAAAGAATGGTAATCACCGTGATCCACAGGTTGCAAAAATATATGAAAATTTTGTCTCTGAAATGAGTATATCATAGTGCTACAAATAAGTAAATGGGAGTAAGTGAGGTAGAATTAAAGACCAAAACATTGCGACACTTTAAAGTCTACCCAGTTCAGAAAATTAATGAAATTTTTCATAGAAATCTGGATCTATGTGTAGTTCCCATGTCATCTAATCACATCATCTTTAAGACATTTTCTTTAATGAATAGTGAAGATTAGCTCCTGAAAACTTATTAATTTCTTATTGAAATTCTAATTATGCACTTGTGCAAAATCTCTTTCATTTTTTATCTTCAAGCTTTTGAGGGATTTCATTTTAATCAACATAAGGGAATTGAGCCTTTGGCATAAAGTATGATTTTCTAATCCCTATATCTTTGCAGCACAATGTCGTAGAACTTAAATAGTTCAAACAATCTGTTATATAAGATAGTCTAAAATTAACATATCAGAGGTTTACGCCTTCAGATTGCATAAAGTCGAGATAGTGGCAAAGATAGGACGAACAGATAGATGTCCATGGATCACATAGATAGGACGAACATAAAGTTATCCATGGATGACAAAAATAGGACGAACAGATAGATATCCATGAATTACAGAGATAGGACCAACATATAGATATCCATGGATTAAATAAATAGGACGAACATATACACATCCAAAGATTAAAAATAAAGGACCTACACATAGATTTCCATGGATGACAAAAATATTACGAACATATAGAATAGGCCCAACATATAGAAATCCATGGATGACAAAGATAGGACCAACTGATATATCTCCATGGATTACATAGATAGGACCAGCATATACATATCCATGGATCACATAGATAAGACCAACATATAGATATCCATGGATTTCATAGATAGGACCAACATGTAGATCTCCATGGATTACATAGATAGGACCCGCATATACATATCCAAGGATTACTAAGATAGGACCAACATATAGATATCCATTGATTACTTAGATAGAACCAAAATATAGATATCCATGGATGACGTAGATAGGACCAACAGATAGATATCCATGGATGATGTAGATAGGACCAACATATAGATATTCATGGATTACATAGATAGGACCAACATATTGATATCCATGGATGGATTGCATAGATAGGACCAACATAAATAAATAAATAAATAAAGTTTAATTATGATAAAAATCCGAGTATCAACATTCATATGAAATAAGATTATACATTTTTAATTTGTCATATTGTATTCAAGGACTCCAAGCCAGGGTTCCTTGGGGACCTCCTCCAGGCATGTGGTAGGTAGAAGAAGTAGTTCCATTGAACTTTACCAACATATATTGGTCCTGGAGATAACTAGCAAGTAGCTAATTAGTAGGCCCAAACACCAATAGTGGAAAATGTTTGAATTGCAATGTTAGGGCATTGTCTATAAAATGCTGCTGACCAATCTAACATAGTGGCAATTACAGCAGGCGAGGATTGACCAACATATCGATATCCATGGATGGATTACATTGATAGGACCAACATATAGATATCCATGGATTACATAGAAAGAACCAATTGTAGATATCCATGGATTAAATAGAAAGAACCCATTGTAGATATCCATGGATTACTTAGAAAGGACTACACAAAATATACATGCGATGACATAGATAGGACCAACAAATAGATTACATATAGATGATGCATAACGGGTTAAATGATACTAGTCTTTAGGCAAAAAAGAAAACTCCATTACAGCTGGTAAGTGTTATGTTCCCTCAAAAAACTACGAAACTTTGTAATTCGTATACATTTACATCCTAATGTTGAAAAATTGATCAGTTTTTTTCATAAGTCTCAAAATACTAAAAATGTTTGTTTTTTTTGTCTATTTTTAACGTGCAATTGCTTTTTATTGCAAACTATATAGTTGTTTATTTAATTTTTTTAAGAATCTAAATTCAAATCTGAAAAAGCTTGCCAACAATTCTATTTCCTTTAAATCTTAAAGTTTTTTACTTTCATCTACAGTGATAACCAGAAAACAATGGAGTATTAAGACGATATTACAGCAATACTTTAGTTAAGTGTATTTGATGTTGCTACAAAGCAAAAAGTTTACTAGACACTTAATAGATCATGTGTGAAATGGGTCTTTTTACACTGCCTCATTGCTGTGTCCCCCCCCTTTCAAATGTTCGGTCTGTACTTTATGGAAGAGAAAATAACAATAAATAAGTTTCTTATATTAAGTTTATTCGGAAGAAATGATATTCTTCCTTAAAACTTTTTTTGCTGAATCATTCAATAAGGCCCAGCACTGGAAAAAAAAATTATACGTAAGTAGAACAGTAATTAAGGGGGGGGCACGGGCAGCCGTAGTACAATTTGAATTTCCGAGCCGGGTCAATCTTCCCGTTCACAGATAGTAATGTACCTATCTCTATGGACAAGAGTAGTGGTGCAATAAGGTTGACGCGGTCAGACTTTATGCATCATATACTTATTTATTTACTTTTACTAAAGGGGCAGAGGTGCGTGGGGAGGTTTTCTTGCTGAGTCGTCTCTGTAATCTCATCCTTTGTGGGTATCTGTGTACTATATAGTATATGTAGATTTTGTCTATTTGCATTATAAAAGAGTACCCTGGTTATAATATCGTTCTATTATAAATGAAAAGGAACAGAGAATTGTAAAATAAATCAAACGTCTCAAGAATATATTTTTCTTTATTGAAAAACTTCCCCATTCTTGGAAAATATTTTCTCATTTATTGCAAGAGTCTCTTATTTCTAACTGCGCAAATAATTATTTTATCAAATTGCAATGTATAAACCATCCCAATGCCAAACATATTTAAAGCTTAGGGAACAAAATACGTACTGAAGACACTTTCTCTAATTGTGTTGCTTGGCGAGGGGAGGAAGGTCAACCACAACAATTTCTTGTCCGAGACACCTCGAAATCCTTGTTCTTCTCATTATTATGTCTTTTCTGCCTCCGTTATAGCTAACCTTCGTGATACAAAATAAATAGCAAAATATTTGGCATACCTCTGCCTATAATTTTCCCCATGGAACCACCCGAAAAAAAATCTATGGTTTTCGCTATAATAAGCAAAAAAAAATTCAAGTTCTATAAATTTAAAACTTTTTGCGGCATTCTACACCTAGATTATCTGAAAATGTGCGTAAAAAGGTGAATATTTTTCAGGACATTGCACTCAAAAACTTTAATTCTATTGAAAGTATTATTTTTTATTACGATTTACAAAATTTTATATTTCGTTTTTCCTCTAACTTGATCTGATTCTTAGAAAATCTTGGAGAATTGAACACTTTAAAAAGATAATATTCGAAGGACGAGGATTTCGAGGTGGCTCGGACGAGAAAATGAGGAGAATGTGGCTCGGACTAGAAATTGTTGTGGATGACCTTCCTCCCCTCGCTTGACACAGTTTCGATTTTTAATTTGAAATTTAAAATTTAATACACTGTCTTGAATTTCGGGCTCTGGGTAGTTCAGACTCGACCGTACGGCTGAATGCATATACAATATACAGTAAATGTTTTAATGGCTCGGATCATGGGGGAGTAACTTTAAAGCGAACATGCAGTGGTCTGTGATCTAGCTAAACTTCATTTGATGGATAAAACTCATAGAGAATAGAATATATAGAGAGGAATTAAAAGAATCTCTCGGTATGAATTTTTTCAGTCCCTTTCAGCCTGAAAGGGAGTTCAAAGTGTACAAATCATGTAAATGTTCACAAATTATATGCAGTAGAGTACATTAATACAGTATGTTCCCTAGACTATCCATTTCAATTTCGAATTTTTTAAACTTTTAAATAAACTTTATAATGAATTAGGTGAATAAAAAAATCATTTGATTTATAGTTATAACGGAAAATCATCGTTTGTAAAGTGGAAGGCATAGAGTCTATGTGAAATGATCATTGGTCAATTATGAAACCAGCCTATTTCATAATTTGGTTTTCTTTTAACAATAATTTTAGATTTTCTATAAAATGATATTCCAGGGCCCAACAGGTTATATAGCATAAAGATGTGAAGTACACCTGCAGTATGGAAACAGTACAACAAAATGGCCGTTTTACACTTTTTTCCAGTAAATTCCTCTCTATATATTCTATTCTCTATGATAAAACTGGATGGTGCGACGGGCTGCACATAAAGTACATGTTGTAATGACTCGGATCATATTTAATTCAATTTAAAAAAAAACTAATTCTGAAAACGTATCCACCCCAAAGTAGAAGTTTTGAACGTCGAATTTGGGCTCAAACTTTGGATTTAGAGATCTTTAAGAAGTTTAATATGTCTCAAATGAATCCGAAAGAAGCTTTCCACAACACTGCATACTCAGTTTAACTACCTTACAAAGCCTGTCACTCCCTTTAATACAAAAAAAGTAGAAAAAGTTTAGTTGAGTATTTTCCAATAAATCCCGTCAAATTGCAGTATTGTTTAAAAGGAATTTGACACTTTACCTGGAAATAAAATAGTTAGAATTTCCTAAAAAACAATATTGTTTAAGACCAGAGTATACGTTTCTTCACAACACTACCCATGGTGACTATATATCGTCTTGAATATATGATTATGTGTCCTAATTATCTATCTAACAGATGAGAATTTACCATGAGACATTTAGCAGCCAAACTTTTGGTCGCCAAAAGTACGTCATTAGGACGGACCTTAAACATACAAGAAACGTTCTCAGTCAGTCAGACAGCTAGACAACCTTTATGTCCTTGCTATCGAAAATTGAACTGAACACTCCCATTCTAAACTCCAAAATGGAGAGAACTTTCAAAAATTATGAATTTTACTTGATCTTATGAAAAATGTTAAACAATTTTAAAAGTTCAGAGGCCGAATTTAAAGAATTTGAAATGCAGCTTAAATTTAAGCCGTGGCTAAAATTTGGTTGGTTCCACTTAAAATCGTATATAATGTTTCAAGATTTAAGCCGGCGTTCAATTGAAACCGGGTTTTGGAAAATTTGAGAGATGCGGCTCAAATTGCATCGCTACTTGAATCCCTAATTACCTGTATACACAATCACACCCAAATTTTGTACGCTCAGCAGTTCGGAACCCTAGCTACAATCCTTAAATTTCCGTACTGCATTGCTCTCATAAACCGTACTGCATTGTTGGAGGTGGAAGGGGGGTGGGAGAAAAGGGAGAAATTGAGGAGGAAGGGATACAAGATGGAGGAGGAGGGTAAAGAAGATTGCAAAAAAAAAAACATGAAAGGAAGAAAAACGATAAAAGAGAAGAAGAGATATTACCAACAGTACCTTATAGTGTTGATCGAATTCATGTATTTGACCGTTTTGTCGACGAATTCTAACCCCTTCAACACTCCCCCCCCCTTCCCCCACTGCATACGCCCATAAACTAGTCAATCCTTTCCCAGTCATTCAATACTCTTCAAAAGAGTAAGGTACGGTTTTCTAATTTTTCCTTTAAGTTTTATGTGTTCTGACAATATTCAATTTGAAAAATTCCATTTTACATAAAAAAGATTTTTATTTTTGTTCTCTTCTGTATTTATTATAGTTGCTGTGTTTGTATTTTTTATTTTTATTTTTTGCTTATATCTGTTATATTATAGGACTAACTCCTGATGATGCCAAAGTTTTTGGCGAAATATATTGAGAAGAAAATGATATAATTCTAGTGCTAGAGAGTAGGGTTGGGATTTGTTTAAAAACGATCTAAAGAATACTGAAACTACATTAAAATACTTTTGTACACTTTTGTATTAATCTTTTATGAAAAATAGAAGAAAAATAAATTCCGATGAAAATTTACACACCAGGCCCACTTTGCTTATCTTGTTCTATACTAGAAAACTAATTAATCAAAACTCATATATATGTATTTGTTCTTTGTACGAAATCCTTACAAACTATAACATTTTATCAATAAATTACAAAAACTTAAATTTGTTCATTTTTCTTTAGAATTCTGGAGGAAGAGATCCCTTTCTTCTGGATCTACATTGTACTAACATCTCTCTAATATTTATATATCAAATCTAAATATTATTTAAACCCTTAATATTAGTAGCATGTTGGATTCACTAGGTACACTTAGTAGTGTTGAATGAATGAATGTATAATATTCAGGTTTTATTTTTATAAAATAGATTATTGTCAATTGCTTCTTGTTAAAAGTGAAGTTGCGGATTTCTATTTTAGAAAAAATGAGAGAAATTATAAGAATGTATCACTTAAATAAGAAGAAATATTACGCTTATGATTGCAATCAGATAACGATTTGTCAATTCATTTGCATTGAATCAATTTCACAGATAAAAATTATAAAAGATATTAAGTGCTATTCAGGGTTACACACATAATGACAATACTTCAATGACGACCTGAAACCTTGCTTAACTACGGTGTTAGGCGATTTTATCAACACAATGAAGACGACTTTCGTTTTATATTTTGATTTATATCAAGCAAACATTTTATCATTTTCCAAATTTTAATTCGAAAAAAAGCTTTTTTTAACAATTAAAACTTAAATAACAAGTCGTCTTCATTTTATTTATATAATGGTATAGCCTTTTTATCGAACTTTATATGATTTTGCAAAGTAAGTAAAAAGTTTACAGCTGCAGGTTGAAAAAGACAGAACAAATTACGCAAATCTTTGCTGAAATCTTATTCTTTGTGGTCAACCCTGTAACCCTGTGTATCTTTTATCTTTAAGATTACGAAGTCGTCTTCAATTTTGTCAAACATTTCATTTTAGAAAACTATTTTCTAATTTAGGTAAGCAAAAAATTATGTCTGGAGAAAACCTAGTGAAGCAAAATAGGAGATTTAAAATTAATTACTAAACTTCTAATTTTCATTTCAGCAGTAAATGTTAAATCATTTGAAACCACGAAAAAAAATGTTCAAATTTGACGGGATTTTGTTCAGTTTAAGGTTAACAAAAAATGAATTATTATAAAGTTAGAATTTATTCGTTGTAAGTCTTGAGAATGTGATCAAGCATTGATCTCAATCATCTTATGCATTTAATCATTCCATTGAAGAATAACTTTTACTGAGGGATCAATCATTTATCCTCAAATTTTAAAGTTCCCGTATTTGATATCGAGATGAAACGTGTAAGAATAACGATACTCCACACAAAAGTTCAGACCTTAGTAGATATCTTCAAATATAATGTAAAAATCCATTAATGAATATTAATTAGCAGAATGAATTTGCATCAGGAAGTTTATATAAAGTTTTGGAAAGTAAAATTCATGGTTTAATGAAAGTCAACAACTTTAGAAAAACACTGTAAAAACTATATCTCTGATTTTCCCGACAAGTAAGACTAAACAAGGGACGGAATGCTAAAAAGTTCTTAGAGTAAAAAAATTGAGTTTTTTTTAAGAAGTTTGTCCCAAAGTTTAATGGTTCAAGTGCTGGGAAGGCAATTGTAATAATTGCTGTAAGAACGTCGTTAAAATGTAGTTAAATGAGTGCTAGGGCAAAACCACTACAGGTGGAAGCTAATCACTCCCTCCCCCAATCCCACATGCTGTTAGGGCTGAAAACACATTCATTTTTCAATATTTTGTTTATTTGATGTTGTTGAAGTAAATATTTAATAATAGCTTCAAAATCAACTCATTAATGGACAAAGGTCTGTGTACATTGCACAGTTGCAGTGTTTTATCAGTTAGAAATTAAACTTTGAGGCTTACAGTCGTCTTACTAGATAAAACAGCTTTATGTGTACCCCTGTATCTGTTATTAAAGGTATAGTATACAAAATAAGTTCTCGTAAAATCCCACCCTTAGAAATTCTCATGAAATCACAAATTAGAGCTTTGCAACCTAAACCCTGCAGAAAAATTCTAAAGCTGAGGTTGTTAAAAAAAAAGAATTTTAAACTGTGGAGCAATTTTCCAGCATTTAACATGGAATTTAGCTCATCAAGTCATGATTATGATTTATTTTCTTTTTCTGAAACGGATAAATTTTTTGTTTAACAATCTGGATCTAAAATATAATTTTGATCATGCATGCCAGAAACATGAAAAAAGTCGCAAAACTTGGTGAATTTTGTGCAAAAACTAAATTGAGTTTGGTTCAGCGTGTACAGTTTAAAGTTAGTCCAGTGTTGAGTAAAACCAGCTAGAACACTAGAAGTGGTATTATAGAATTTCAAAGGAAGCAGCTAACTAGGAACCGGTGTATTGGAACCCTTCGGTTTATCTTTTATTCTCATTTTGGCTTAACCCTTTCCATTTGGACTATTTTTTAATTTCATAGGGCCCAAACAGATTCAGTCTGCTTTCAGGACAGGGTCAACTTTGAACTGTCGTAACACCTTGAGCTTTGATTTTGCACTTGTGCTTTTCTGTAGCCCTTTACATGTACTTTTAGCACTATGAAGCACTAAATGTTAGCTTTATTGTTTGAGAAGTAAGTGACAAAATTATCTGTTTTTGCTCGAGAGCTCAAGACCTTTAAATCACAGTGAGGGGTGAAGGGTGGGGGTATTTGTGCATCGAGACTTGAGAGGGTATGAAGTAGTTCAATTAGAGCATCCATCCAAAATTGTTTCCGTTTCCGCCGGAAATTTGTTGGATTTTTTGTTATATTTTTCAACATCGGAAAAGGAATTTACAGAAAAATTCCGGCGGAAACTATCAAGTATGAGTAAAGTATTTGTATCCATGATCTGTGTCGTGTCCAACGGATGAAATATTTATCTTGCCTACATTTAATCAACAATATATTATTTCTTTGGATATTAAGTCTATGAATGGCCAGTGATTTAAAGGTTTCAAGCTCTCAAGCAAAAATCTATGAGAATTTTGTCTTTTCCTTCTTTAAAAGCAAAGCCAACAACAAGTGCTTTATACTGCTAAAATGTACATGTAAAGGGCTACAGAAAAAGCAAGTGCGTAGAGCGGTAAAATCAAAGCCAAAGGCTTTGCGACACTTTAAAGTCGACCCTGTCTTAAAAATTTATGGGACTTTTTTTTAAGCAGGCTGAATCTATGTTATATAAAGCTTGTAGTTAATTCTAAGGGTAAAACGATAAAAAAGTCCAAATGGGAAAAAGATTTGTCGTTTGACCCTAGGTCGTTTTACGCTTTGTCGTTTGACCCTGTGGCATTTGACCCTAGGTCGTTTGACCATATGTCGGTGAATCTATGTATACAATTATAACTTCTCCTATTGCAAAGAACTATTGAGAAGAACGCATATGTTTAGAATTTCTAGTAGGTAATCGGATAAATCTCATACTGAAGGAGCTAGGAAGTCACAAAGTCATACCAGTAATGTCATATTATTTGACCTTCTCCTTCTCTGCTTTTTATGCTAACTAATGTAACAGTGGGCGAGTTTTGTTGATCTTTTACGATCAGCAATTCAAGGATTTTTTGGATCGCTGAGATCATAGCTACCAAGGGGAATCATGCCCCCTTTCCCCCCCCCCCATCTTTAACCCTACGGTTGGACTTTAGAGTCCTATTTTGAATCCTAACGGATTTATTTGAGTTTGCATTTGGATTCTATAAATAACCCAAGCGACGCCGAATTTTCCGTTATCTTGAAGACCCAAGCGTTGGGGAGGGGGCGGAACAACCCCGTGGTAGCTAGGGTTAAATGCGATCCTAGGATGGAGCGAAATCGAAGGGGGACAGGCAGTTGTGATTCAGCTCCCTTGAATTAAGGTTCCCTTGAAGAATTCCCCTATTTGATGAAACTAATTTGATTAACAATATTTAATTTGTATAAGTGAGACGATGAAAATGCAAATGTAAAATGTCTCCTGTTTGATAGAACTGATTAGATTCATAACATTTAGTTTGTATTAGTATCGTTCGATTTAAAGTTTGTATCTTTTGTATATAAATATATTGTAAGAAAAACCGACTCGTCGAATATTTGAGAAACTCAGTGCATTGCTTTATTGATTTTTATTCATATACTATACTAATTCCGGCTTTTATTAAAAGGCATCTTTGCTTTACAAGAAAGGTTAAAAATAAAATAAATCTACAAACACCAACTTGCTCTTTAGTCTATATGATGTAAGAATATACTTTTTTATACTTCATCTAATAAAGAGTCTTTACTCCCCTCGACCAAGTTTTAGTGGGGATTGGGTGTTACGATCCCTCTTGAATATTTAGTTTTAAAAAGTTTTAATATATTCCTTCGTGATTTTTCTCTTTCAAGAGTTTCCATCAGATCTCCTTCAACTCTCTTCCACTTACCTAGAGTTATAGACAATTATCAGTAGAGATGGGCATTCTAGAGTTATAGACAGTTATCACTAGAGATGGGCATCCTAGAGTTATAGACAGTTATCAGTTGAGATGGACATCCTAGAGTTATAGACAGTTATCAATAGAGTTGGGCATCCTAGAGTTATAGACAATCATCTGTAGAGATGGACATCCTAGAGTTATAGACAATTATCAGTAGAGATGGACATCCTAGATTTATAGACAGTTATCAGTAGAGATGGGCATTCTAGAGTTATAGACATGTTATCAGTAGAGATGGGCATCCTAGAGTTATAGACAGTTATCAGCAGGGATGAGCATCCTAGAGTTATAGACATGTTATCGTAGAGATGGACATCCTAGAGTTGTAGACATGTTATCAGTAGAGATGAGCATCCTAGAGTTATAGACATGTTATCAGTAGAGATGGACATCCTAGTGTTATAGACGATTATCAGTAGAGATGGGCATCCTAGAGTTATAGACAGTTATCAGTAGAGATGGACATCCTAGAGTTATAGACATGTTATCAATAGAGATGGGCATCCTAGAGTTATAGACAGTTATCAGCAGAGATGAGCATCCTACAGTTATAGACATGTTATCGTAGAGATGGGCATCCTAGAGTTGTAGACATGTTATCAGTAGAGATGGGCATCCTAGAGTTATAGACATGTTATCAGTAGAGATGGACATCCTAGAGTTGTAGACATGTTATCAGTAGAGATGGGCATCCTAGAGTTATAGACAATTATCAGTAGAGATGGGCATCCTAGAGTTATAGACATGTTATCAGTAGAGATGGACATCCTAGAGTTGTAGACATGTTATCAGTAGAGATGGGCATCATAGAGTTATAGACAATTATCAGCAGAGATGGGCATCCTAGAGTTATAGACAGTTATCAGTAGAGATGGGCATCCTAGAGTTATAGACATGTTATCAGTAGAGATGGGCATTCTAGAGTTATAGACAATTATCAGTAGAGATAGACATCCTAGAGTTATAGACAATTATCAGTAGAGATGGACATCCTAGAGTTATAGACAATTATCAGTAGAGATGGGCATCCTAGAGTTATAGACATGTTATCAGTAGAGATGGACATCCTAGAGTTGTAGACATGTTATCAGTAGAGATGGGCATCCTAGAATTGTAGACATGTTATCAGTAGAGATGGGCATCCTAGAGTTATAGACAATTATCAGTAGAGATGGGCATCCTAGAGTTATAGACAGTTATCAGTAGAGATGGGCATCGTTTTTTGAACGAACGAACGAATTTTTCTTTTTAACTAAACCAATTAATTTTTGAAAAACGATAGTTTTTTTAATTTTATTTGATTTTATTAAACGAACAATTTTACTGAACGATCGTTTATGGAGACAACGAACGAAAAAGATGGAAAATTAACGCTATTTTTGAACACAAACGAAAATTCTTTTTAATGATTGAAAAAAACCGAACGAAACCGAACGATGAACAAACGAAATGAAAACATTCGAACGTGTCCATCTCTTCTTATAAGTCAACAAGATATTAGATAAAAACAGTAATCAGTCAACGAGCTATTAGATATAAACAGTAATCAGTCAACGAGCTATTAGATAAAAACAGTAATCAGTCAACGAGCTATTAGATCAAAACAGTTATCAGTCAAGGAGCTATTAGATCAAAACAGCTATCAGTCATAGAGCTATTAGTTATAGAGAGTTATAAGTCATAGAGCTATTAGATATGAACAGTTGTCAGTCATAGAGCTATTAGATATAACTAGTTATCAGTCATAGAGCTATTAGATATATATACAGTTATCAGTCATCGAACTATTAGATATAAACAGCTATCAGTCATAGAGCCAGAAGATATAGACAGTTATCAGTCATAGATCTAGTAGTTATAGACAAGTATCAGTCATAGAGTTATTAGATATAAACAGTTATCAGGCATAGAGCTAGTAGATATAGACAGTTTTTAGTCATAGAGCTAGTAGATATAAACATTTATAAGTCTTAAATCTTAAAGATACAAACCACTTATTTAAAGAGTGGAAAATATTTAGTCTAAAGAGCTCATGCTATTTTTTAAAATCATATTGAGTCCCTTTTAATAAACTTAAACTTACAAAGATTGAGTGCTGCTATTTCTTCAGCTTCTTCAATCTGTTTCTTATAGTTATTTATCTGCTGCTGCATCTTATTCACCAGTTCCTGGATATATATAAAACATTAAAGAGGACTGTTCAGTATTCCTGGAAATAGAAAAAACATTAGAGAGGACTGTTCAGTATTCCTGGAAATAGATAGAACATAGAGAGGACTGTTCAGTATTCTTGGAAAAAGATAAAACCTTAAAGAGGACTGTTCAGTATTCCTGGAAATAGATAGAACATTAGAGAGGACTGTTCAGTATTCTTGGAAATAGATAAAACCTCAAAGAGGGCTATTCAGTATTCCTGGAAATAGATAAAACATTAAAGAGGACTGTTCAGTATTCCTGAAAATAGATAATATTTAAAGAGACTGTTAAGTATTCCTGGAAATAGATAAAACTTTAAAGAGACTGTTCACTATTTCTGGAAATAGATAAAACACTATAGAGCCAAGCATTGATCTTAATCTTTTGTAGATCTACGGAATAAATTAAATTCCTCTTCATGATATCCTGAGATAATCTAATTCCCTGCAAGTATAACTTCCATTGAGGGGAGGACGCATGAAAGAATTTTCTATATTCAGTTATCAGTAAACACACCTGGCACACTACCAATAAATAAATAGTTTAATGTTTCAACTGACAGCTCAAAAATGACAAACAGTCGTTTTGCTAAAGTCTATCATACCAATTATCATGGGTCCTATTTGGCATTTATTTAATTTATCTTTCAAAACTGGGTTTATTCCTACCACTCTTAAAACTGCAAAAATCGTCCCAATCTTCAAGGCTGGGGAAACGGATAATTTTACAAANGCTTTGATATTTGTTGTGTACATGTCAGAAAA
Source organism: Eurytemora carolleeae (assembly GCF_000591075.1). NCBI lineage: Eukaryota > Metazoa > Arthropoda > Copepoda > Calanoida > Temoridae > Eurytemora > Eurytemora carolleeae. Next base: position 48,037 of record NW_019396089.1, on the reverse strand, counting down.
TTACTTTAAACTCTAGTTATTCGAATTAGTGTATAAACTATTTTGCATATGATAAATTTGCACCCTGATCTCTAATCGTTCTCCTTAAGTCTATTTAATTGAAATATTTTGTTATTATTACTAAAGTTAGGTGGAAAAAATAATCAAAACACCCAAGAGCTATTTTCCACCTAATTGCTTTATACTTGTACTGTTAATATAATCATCAATTTGTAATTGTAAACTCTATCTGTATACAGATACATGTATTTTAGCAATAAACTTTATCTTATCTTATCTTATCTTATTAAAGTTTGACATTTGTATTATGTAAAATATTCAACATTGCTAAAAATAAGTTTTTAAACTCAAACTTCTGACTTCTTAAGGACGAAATGATATGCGTTTAAATATCTAAATCACATATTGCCGGAAATTTAAGAGATTATCGTTGAACGAAAGTTTTCTTTTTTATATTTTTCAGCACAAATATTGTTATTTACAAAACTGTCTAACCCCATTCATTAATCTGGGTTTCAAACTTTCATTACGTTACTCTGGCTTAAGTTTCCGGCTCCATTGAATCTAGAATGTACAATTTTAAATATTTAAAAAAATAAAAGTTATTCCTTGAAGTTTAAAAGCTGAAAATGATGAATAATGTGTCTGTTAAGCAGAATGATGTCAGATAATGAATTGAAGACGAAATATTCCCGCTGGAGTTTAAGAGTTCATTAAAGGAACTGTACGCGTAATTTCAAGTAACCCTCCATGTAAGACAATGTCAAATTTACAACAGCGGTATCCTTGAAACCTTGATCTGATTAAAAATGTGAAAAATAACATTTTTTTTAGACTCGAAAAGTGTTAAATTGTGATAATTTCCCCATTTTTTCTTACAGGGTGAATAGGAAATCGATCTATAATCCTTTTGATCTAAAGGCAATCTGATCTAAAAGAATCTGATCTAAGTGGACTTAGATCTAAAAAAAAAGTTAGACCAAATTCCAATTCTTTCGGGAAAGGAATTGAGTTTTTGCAACAAACTTACATTTTCTAACCCCCATATATTTGCAACCTGATGGTGTAAACCTTTTATATTTCAAAATTAGACTATTTGATCTACCAGAATTAATAGTTTGAAATATCAAAGGTCTAGAAAAACGGGTTGCTAAGTTATAGGTATTAGAAAATCTGAGTTTGTGGCAAAAACTCAATTCCTTTGTGGAATTTGATCTAAAATTTGGATTTTATATATTTTCAGCCAAAAATGTCATTTAAAAATGTTTATTTTTGAAAACAATATTTTAGATCCAATTCTACATATTACGGATAAAATTCCCAAATTTTGTGCAGAAATTAGATTGGAAGTACAGAATTAAAAATAGTAGAATTAGGTCTAAAAAATGTATAATCTGATCTAAAATATAAAGAATTCGATCTAAAAAATGTATAATCTGATCTAAAATATAAAGAATTCGATCTAAAAAATGTATAATTTGATCTAAAATATGAAGATCCTGAACCCATGAACCCAACTCTTTCACCATTAAGGTGTCAACCTTACACATTTCTTAACTTTTAAATCTAATATTTTTAATCAAATTATAAAATTTTAGATTAAAGTCTACATTTTTTAGATTAAAGTAAACACTTTTAAGGTCAAATTCCATATTTTAAGCAAATAATTTAAGGATTTGAAGCATAATGGTTAGCTGAAATATATATTTTTTGAAAAAAAAATTTTTAGATCACATTCAACATATTTTAGATCCAATTACACATATCTTAGATCAAAATCACAACTTTGGCAGAAGAAATATTTTGAAAATCTTCACTTGAGAAAAATATAAAAATGAACAGGGAGCTCAAATTTGAAAAAAAAATATTTTAGATCGGATTCTACATTTTTTAGATCGAATTCCAAAAAATTTCAGAAAAATGCGGACTTAGATCTAAAAAATATTTTAGATCAATTTCCACGTTATTTAGATTAAATTCTCATTAGATCAGATTACTCTTAGATGAAATTCCTTTAAGATCAAAAGGTTCATAGATTAGTTTCCCGAACAGGCTTGAAATTACGCTTACAGTCCCTTTTAATACTTGATACAATAAAGATGCTTCTTCACTATTTCTTATAAAAGGCAAAGTGGAAAAACTTTCTTAATATGGTTACGCGGATAAAAGATAAAATGGCAGATTAAATTTTGCATTCGCTATTTCTTTTCAATAGAATTACAGGATATTTTTATATCGTTTGTACTTTTTGTACATTTTCAAGATATATATTATTAAACAGGTACAATAGCAATATTCTTTGCTGAATTTCTCGTTAAATGGAGTATTCGCGAAAAATAAAAGGGGGCTTACGGCTTACGGCGAAAAATAATCGCTTTTGATCGCTTCTAATCTTACTTCTATTTGTTGCGTCTATAAGGAGAAAATTATTAAAAACGACTTATACTGAAAAACGTAGCATCCATACAAATTCAGAAAGTTGTAACATACGACTTGCATCGTAAAATAATCAATTTAATGTAAAACAAATCATTCAGATATTACAACCTAAGTCTTTTATTATCTTTCGACGCATTCATATATACTTAATATTTCATAATATTTGTTATTTGTTTTATATACAATGCACTAAAAACGACTTTTTTAAGCTAAGTGTCTCTCCCACGTGTTATCATTCAGAGCATCCAGAGCAGAGACATCTGGCGGCCAATTAATACGGCGTTTTTAGTTCATTTTATACAAACATTTTACCTACAAAAGATGAGACTTTAGAGACAACCTGAAATTCTGTACTTCTGGAGATTTAAAGACTTAATCTTAATTCGGGTTTACTAAAAGATTTGCAAAAAAAGCTAAATATTAGAAGATATACAGTCGTCGTCGTATGTATCAATACAATGGATCTAGGCAACCTAATGTTGTGCACCCTAGATATTTTAAACTATGAATTCTGTTAGAGCAAACAATCTTAATTTGAAATATCAAAGGTTTACAACAACAACACTTTCTTTAATTTTGAGAAAGATAATTATTCTAGATTGGTTTAAACTGTAAAAAGTTAAAAAGTTCCAGAAATTCTCAACCTTGATTTACAATTTAAAAAGAATATTTAAAAAATTGTTCCAACCTGTATTTTCTCTGAATTCTTCCTGCTGTGTTGAATCTTGATCTCAAGTGTATTGGAGTCCCTCTCCACCTTCCTCTGATTCTTCACCAGGTTGTTGTTCTTCCTTCTCTCCGACTCCAGGCTCTCCTCCAGATCTTGGATTGTCGTCTTCAATCTCCGGGTACTCTTCTCACCCCATCTACAAATTGTCATTCAACATATTTGCTAGATGTCCGGTTAAAGTTAAAAAAAATACTGTGAAAAATAGAAAAAATACAAACTTTTTCGAAAAATTTCTTATTTCTTCCTGAAATTGAATTTTGCAAAGCTAAAACTATGCGAAATTTAGTGGGAAAAAGTAAAATATGCAACAATTTCACGAATATTTTGAAATTTTGACCAAAATTTTCGTATTTTTTATTTATAATTTTCCATATCATTAACAAAATCTGCTGGAAAAATGGTAAAATATTTAGCATAGCCGCGTCAGTTATTCCTTACTACTCCCTGGAACAAACAAATAGCAGAACACCCAAACCAAATTAATTTTTATATTTACAAAAACAAAAATGGTGGCATGGAAAGCAACCCTTATATGGACTGAAATCATAAGTAAGATAATTTGTCTGTTGTTTTAATTAGTTTTTCATGATTTTGCAAAAAATTGTTTTCACTTTGCATTCGTACTTCTGCAATTGTCACGAAAAAAAAATTCAATAGAATTTTCATTTACAGAGCAGGATGTTCAATTCACAACGATACCTTAAAAACTTTATCTCAGCCAAAAAAAAGAAAAATCGTAATTTTTCAATTTTGAAAAGTGTGAAAATAAGAAAAAAGTTTGTATTTGAAGGGACTGTAAACGTAGCAAATCTTCTATTTAAAAAACTATATAGAATTAGAATTAGAATTATAATTAGAAAGATATCTTCGTTTTTCTTTCTTAAAAAAATCCTTACAATCTCCTTAATTGTCTCTGGGCAAAAAGCTTTGGTTCTAAGGAGGGCGTTTCCTGCCCCCCCCCCCCCCCAAAAAAAAAAGCCTAGGAGTAAAGGTTTGGATTTCCATGACGTTTAGATTTCGAGGCTAGCTAATTAAAAAATTATACTTTTTTAACAATGGTAAAAACAAGTTGGAAAAGTTAAAAAAAATATATTAATTTTTCAAGAGTTTTTCAAAATCATTAATTAATTGTTTTTTTTAAATGTACAAAAAAACCTAATAATTACTGTTTCTCGAAAGAAATTTCAAGTTTTTATTATGCTTAAGGAGACACTCTTTATGAGAGAATCATGTTAACCCTGTTTAGCGTTTATAAAACAAGATTGCAAAAACTTTGAAGTATATCATTTTCTGGGTCTGAAGGAATAAAATATAGCGAAGTTTGGTTAGATGTTTTCCAATTTAAAATATTCAACATAAATGCATTTAGTGTCGAGGGTAGGATCTCCTTAATACATTAACAGATCAGGTAGATAAATGCAGGGTTGACGCGGACCGGGGGTCTGGCAAGTTTATACGTGCAGCAACTGTTATGTAAAATAGCACAATGTGCCTAAAGAACGAAAATATTTGTATTTCTATAACTACTGAGACTAAGTTCAAGGCATTATCCCTCCCCTGAACCACTTGACACACTGTAAAAAATATAATATACCCAAAATCTAAACCAAGATTGATTCATTAACTCGAAATATGCAGCTACATGCAGCTACATGCAGCTACATGCAGCTACATGCGTAAGATGGAAATCTTAGATGTTTTCTATGATAACTCAATTAATTGAAGTGTTATTGAGAAGAAAAAAAGTGTTTTAAATTTCTGATTAAGAAACCGGATATATTTGCATTTCTCATATATATGCGTAAAAGAAAATCAGAGAAGCTACAAGATAACAAAATTGTACCAGTGAAGTTGCAAAGTTGTACCGGTGATGTTGCAAAGTTGTACCGATGATGATGGAAAGTTGTACCAGTTATGTCCCAAATTTGTACCGGTGATATTGCAAAGTTGTACCGGTGATGTCGCACAGTTGTACTGGTGATGTCGCAAAGTTGTACCGGTGATGTTGCAAAGTTGTACCGTTGATGTCGCAAATTTGTACCGGTGATGTCGCAAAGTTGTACTGGTGATGTCGCAAAGTTGTACCGGTGATGTTGCAAAGTTGTACCGGTGATGTTGCAAAGTTGTACCGGTGATGTTGCAAAGTTGTACTGGTGATGTTGTAAAGTTGTACCGATGATGTTGCAAAGTTGTACTAGTGACAGCGCAAAGTTGTACCGGTGATGTTGCAAAGTTGTATCGGTGATGTTGCAAAGTTGTACTGATGATGTTGCAAAGTTGTACCGATGCTGTTGCAAAGTTGTACTAGTGACAGCGCAAAGTTGTACTGGTGATGTCGCAAAGTTGTACTGCTATGTTGCAAAGTTGTACTGGTGATGTTGCAAAGTTGTATCGGTGATGTCGCAAAGTTGTACTGGTGATGTCGCAAAGTTGTATCGGTGATGTTGCAAAGTTGTACCAGTGATGTTGCAAAGTTGTATTGGTGATGTTGCAAAGTTGTACCGGTTTTGTCCTAAAGTTGTACCGGTGATATTGCAAAGTTGTACCAGTGATGTTGCAAAGTTGTACCGGTGATGTCGCAAAGTTGTATCGGTGATGTCGCAAATTTGTACCGGAGATGTCGCAAAATTGTACCTGTGATGTGGCAAAGTTGTACTGATGATGTTGCAAAGTTGTACCGGTGATGTCGCAAAGTTGTACCCTCTCCACCT
>NW_019396089.1:913-41851 GCF_000591075.1 Eurytemora carolleeae | reverse complement strand
AAAGTTGTACTGGTGATGTTGTAAAGTTGTACCGGTGATGTTGTAAAGTTGTACTGGTGATGTTGTAAAGTTGTACCGGTGATGTTGTAAAGTTGTACCGGTGATGTTGTAAAGTTGTATCGGTGATGTTGTAAAGTTGTACTGGTGATGTTGTAAAGTTGTACTGGTGATGTTGTAAATTTGTACTGGTGATGTTGTAAAGTTGTACCGGTGATGTTGTAAAGTTGTACCGCTGATGTTGCAAAGTTGTACCGGTGATGTTGCAAAGTTGTACCGGTGTTGTTGTAAAGTTGTACTGGTGATGTTGCATAAATTTTACCTTCTCCTTCTGTCTAGTTTGCAGTGGTTGAAAACTGTATCGCTAAGCGTATACGGGAACCAACATACAAGAAATATATTAAGACCCAACTAAAGTGCCCAGCGTTGCCCGTGGAATTTTTAAAAATTCTAAAAATATTTTTCCCATATGTAACTGCTAGGTACCCATGGGTACCCTAAAAAAAATCAGCCAATTTGGTCCATCCGTTTGGCCAGCTATAGCGATTATATAAATGCACGAAAAGGTTTATCATATAGAGATACTGTCATTGTAAATCTAGAAAAACTAGTTCTGTACACTTAAATGCAATACTGAACCAGTTATTTTTAACTTTAATAATTTATTTTAGTGGGCACAAGCTCACACATATAAGTAAAACGATATATCAATAAATCTATTTCCAGTTTATTATGAAGATCTTTTTATTATTTTGTTTTGCTCAAGATCGATTAAAAGTATATACCCCACTTAACTACTTATATATGTTTTCTGTCATCATTTTAAAAAAAAATCAAATGTTTTATCAAGTAACAATCAGAATTGCAAAAGAAAAGAAATTTCGCTAAATATTTTTTGAAAACCCAGTATGATATATACAATAAAAAACAGTATAATATACAATAAAAAAAAACAATAAAATATATAAAAAAACAGTATAATTTACAATAAAAAAAACAATAGTATATATACAATAATACAGTATTATATACGATAAATAAAACAGTACAATAAACAATAAAAAACCATTGTAATATATCATAAAAAATCATTATAATATACAATGAAAACAGTATAATAAACAATAAAAAACCAGTGTAATATACCATAAAAAATAGTATAATATACAATAAAAAACAGTATAATATGCAATAAAAAACAGTATAATATACGATAAAAAAATAATATCATATACAATAAAAAAAAACATATAATACACAATGTTGTTAGAAAAGAACAAAATACCAAGGGAATATAGCTAGACATTTGTAATCAGTAACCAAAATATGATACAACCTATACAGTATATATACACTCAGAGAAACTTTTCTAATTATAAAGGCGAATGAATGAAGTATAACTGAAAAGGAAAAGTAAGATTTTACTTTAGAATGCTAAAATATTTTTTTAAAGTTTTTAAATGCAAAAAAAATACTCAATCAACCTCGATTTAACAGAACCAATAAAACTTAGAATTTTGAGAGCATGCATACTCAGTTTATGAGGGAAAAAATGAAGAAAAATGTTGTTTTTGTAAATTGAAAATATTATTTATCTCACAATACTTTTCTTGTCACGTTTCCAGAAAAATCGACGAATAAAAAATTCTCAAAATTCTTATTAGAAGAAGTGGAAGTCTGAATGAATTTAATAAGGTGGTGTTTCATGAATAAAGTGAAAGCTTTAATTTACCCAAGTTGTGCAAAGAAATTGAGTCTTTTGCCACAAACTCTGATTTTCTGATAAATATTTCTTTGAACCCAATTGTTTCAGACTTAAGATATTTCAAACTATATGAATTAAAATTAAAAAATTATAACAGGAGCAAATTTGAGATTCTCAGGCTCCTGTGGGATATAATCGTTTTCAGATTGGTTGCGTATTTGTTCAAAAAGATCCGGTTAATACTTTACAACTCTCATAAAAAATCTGATATATATAAGTTTTGGCATAATTTTGACACAGTTTTTATATCAATTTCTCGAGACAAGAACATCAAATAGAAGTCTTATATGTATGTACAACGCCTGAGATTCTCAGGTTTAATCATATACCCCCTTTCATTTAAACATTTCAAAATTTTACATTTTTATGCTGTCATTGACCACTTTTACTATTCCAAAACTTTTCATATCATGCTGTCATTGACCACTTTTACTATTCCAAAACTTTTCATATCATGATTGACCACTTTTACTATTCCAAAACTTTTCATATCATGCTGTCATTGACCACTTTTACTATTCCAAAACTTTTCGTATCATGCTGTCATTGATCACTTTGGCCTTTCCAACTTCACATATTTATAATGTTAAGGACGAATTCCTTATTATACTGACCTAAGTGCTTCACTCTCCCCCTCATCAACTTGTATCTGTAGACTCCTGAGCTTAGTCTCCATCCCCTTTCTTTCCTCTTCCAACCTGCTAGCCTGCTCTTGCGCATCCCTAAACATATACACATCAATGTTATAACTGGACTGTGAGAGTAATATCAAGTGACCATACATGCAGAGATTGCAATGCCCGATTCAGAATTGTGTATACCATTGATATTTTAAACTTAGATTCTTTTATCTAATAGAATTCGTAGTTTAAAATATCTAAAATCTAAGACATTGGGTTGCAAAGATAAACAGTGATAAGAAAATCAGGGTTTGTGACAAAGACTCAATTCCTTTGGCATTGTTCCAAAAGATTTATATAATAAAAATTGTGAAACTCTCTACAATGTCGGAAATATTAGAATTATTCAATAGATTTTAAAAAACTTTATAATATCATGAATATTCTTTTGTGGAATTTGCTGACAAGTTTGCAAATATTTATTTTCATTTTGTGGAGGCATGCAAATGGGGCTTCCAGAAAATTGCTATTATTATTATTATTATTAGAAAATAAAGATATGGTTTTATCCAGAGGCGAAATTTAATGATAAGCGTAAAGATATGCGTGTATATACTGAACTGTGTGCACCAAGTTGAACCTCTTCTTTAATGCGCCTAGGAAAAATGAATAGGAGTTCAACTATGACTAACTCTAAATTAAATCCAGTCCCAAACCAGTTTTATGACTAAAATATTACAGTTACCTAAGATTTTCAGCAAGTTGAGCTGCTTCAAGCATCAATGAGCCAGCTCTATCTTCAGAACTATGAAGTTCATCCTTGGTGTCATCTTTTTCAATCTAAAGATGAAGATTGCATAAGCATGAGAAATGCAAAACAGTTAGGAGTAGATACTTACTTGTAAATTCTGAAGATCCATGTTTAAATTCGATTTTTCTTGTGAAAGCCTAGCACTGGTTTCTGTGAGAATAAAAATGTGTTCTGTTGTATCAGACACTTCTTGCTCCAGATGTCTTCTAGCTCTATCTACCTGTTCAAGCATACTCTTCGACTCCTCAAGACTGTTTGACACCGTGCTTCCTTTCCTGTCAAGATCTAACAAAGCAGTTGCTGCTTCCTCACGCTTTCTTTGCTCAAACGCAAGCTTTTCATTCATTCGTTCAATTTCAACGAGAGTCTTGGCAGCAGTTTTAGAGAGTTCATGATGTTTCAACTCTTCTCTATTCAACTTTTCCTCCCATTCAAGGATATTAGACTCTAACTGCTGCTTACTTCTTGAAGCTTCTGCTTTCTCCTTACTTATCTCCTCAATCTTTAGTTTGATTGAGTTCATCATTTCATTGTGGTTTTTCTTGACAACTTCGAATGACTTCTCCATGTCGGAGATTGTATTTATGTTATCTTCCTTTACCTTTTCTATTTCACAGTTGGATACTTTCAACTTGGATTCCTCGTTCATTAAAGCTTTTTCTATATCTTCTAAAGCATTATTTAGATATCCAATATCTCCTTCCAAACATTTTCTTTGATTTTCAATTTCATGAATTTTTCTGCCTCCATCTCTGATGAGCTCTGTTGTATCTTTGATATCATTAGAACTTTTTTTATTCTCCCCACGAGCAGCTTCAAGTTTTGACATTGATTCATTTATTCCATTCTATATACACAAGTTTGGTCAGATGAATAATTGATAATGATAAATTTGTATAAATTACCTTTATTCTATATAGTTCTACAGTAGCATTCCTGCAGTTAGTTTGAGATTCATTTAATTCTTTGCAAAGATCATCCGACCTTCTTTTCCATTCTTGAATATCCCTCTCAGAACTTTTTACTCTTTTCTCAGCCTAAATATTTGGCAGTTTCCCAAGAAAGTTATGTGCGCTTGCCGCTTTGAATTACAAGAAAACGAAAGATTAGTAGATATATATAGGGTTAGGTTAGGTTAATACACTTTCTTGGCCGAGCGCTGCGGCTAAGAAAGGCTAGGGGGCCGAGCGCCACTGCTAGGACAGGCTAGGGGGCCGAGCGCCGTGGCTAGAACAGTCTCTCTCTTTGTTTTGTAATTCAATGCGGCATGTACACGTAACTTCCATGGTCTTCTGCCTAATTAGTTGAATAAATAACTGTACAACTACAGTAAGAACCAAAAAACATCAAAACTGTAAGACGACTTTTGTGCATTGTACAAATATATAACAACATAAACTACACTTGACTATTACTTTAATATCGTCTTCCTATTTCATAGTTTTTTGGTTCTCATTGTTCAAAAAAAAATGTTTACTTGTCCAAGCTTCACAATTGTAATTTCATTTCTCCGCTGAGCCTCTTCAAGATTCCTGATAGAAGGTTTACAATAGTAGTTGATTAATGCCAGAATAAAGAGACCGGTTAGATATTTAAACACGGTTAAGCAACTTGCTTAGAGGGTTAGAAATATCAAATAGATCTACTAAAGTAACAAAAAATGCAAAAAAAAATTTATTTTGTGTCTTTTTACTGCACGGCAAAACCTAAAAAGTCTTTTTAATAATATTGTTAATCCCTCTATATCTTTGCAACCTAAAGTTGTAGTCTTTTGATAATTCAAACTATGAATTTTGCAAGATAAAAAAGTTAAAGTTTAATAATTGGAAATATTTACGCCATCAGGTTCCAAATATATATGGATAAAACATTAGAGTGTGTTGCCAGTAATCAGTTCATTCCTATTAAACATCAATGTAAAATATCATTGCAATCTTCATGGGGGGACCATAATCTGAAACAAAATATTTATTTGAGCTAGGACCAGATTTAATAATTAGAAGTAGTTGCAAACTTGATAGAACATCCAATTTTGTAATCCTTGACCTATCTTAAGGTAAAGTAGTGAAACAATCTCTTGAAAAGTAGAATTGTTACCTGGCTGTTTCAAGTTTCCTGTTTTCTATTATTTGGAGTTGTTTGCTCAGTGTATTGAGTGTATCTTCCGCCTCACACACCCGTGTTTGCAATTTCAATTTACAATTCTCAAGTTCTTCAACTCTTTCTTTTATTTCTTTTTCATATTTCAGTTTCCACACATTTACGTCTGATATTGCTCGATCCAAACTGAACTGAAGTTCTTTCCTGCTACTTTCTTCGTCCAGAAACTGTTCTTGATATCCATCTAACTCATGTTGTATAGTTTTTATTTTTCCGGACAGTGAAATATTTTCTCTTTCTTCGTTTTCACACATATTTGTTGCCTTGTTTAAAAGCTCTTTCAAACTTGAAACTTCTCTCTCTCTAAGGTTCACAGCACTGTTGAGTGCATTGAGTTCATTGCTCATTTCCAAGTTTTTGCTTGTAAGATGTTTGTTGACACTCATAGTCTTTGTCAACATTTCCTCCTTCATCCCAGCCTGTGTATTTATGGTTGTGAGTTTGTCAATCAATGATTTCAAATTCTTCTCTGCGTGAACAGTGTCCTGACTAACCCTGTCTATAGCAGCTGATGTATCTTGAATTTCAGCTTTTAAGGACACCATATCCTTTTCAACTCTTATTTTGATCGACCTTAAAGCCTCAAGCTGGAGTGACATTTCACATGTGGCTTCTTGATGTTTCTTCTTGAGTTTCAAGATAGTGCTCTCCCATGATATCATTGTTTCTTCCTTATCCTTTCTCATTTCTTGAAGTTTGATATCAAGTTTGCTATTTAATTCCATCTGAGAAACCATGTTTGCAGTTGATTCATCTAAGTGAGTTAAGTATTGTTCATGGCTTCTTGCTAGCTCTGATCTGCTGAGTTCTGCATACATTTTGTTCTGCTTAACACTCATTAACTCTTGCTCCATTTTTTCAACCGTGGCTTCAAGATCATGCACCTTGGATCGAATTTGAAAAGCATTACCCTCTTCAATCTCACACTTAATCTCTGCATCCTTCTTTTCTTTCAATAGCCTTTCCAAATTTTGAGTCAAGTTTAGTTTATCTCTACTAAAATCATGAACCTTAAGTTGTTCAATCTTCAATAGAGATTCGATTTGTGATCTTTCAGAGTCTATCTTATGCTTCAAATCCTCCTCAGCTGTGATAGAAGATACAATGCTCTCTTTCACAATTTCCATTTCTTTAAGACAATTGATTTCTGAGCTCAATTTGTCTTCCATGCTTTCCAGATTATTTTTGCTTGCTGCTCCCTTTTCTGATAAAATCTTTTTCTCCGAAGACAGTTTTGTCAGAATTTCATCATTTCTTGCAATAAGGTCATTCAACTCTCTCAGATAAGTGTCTCTCTGTTGGAGGACAATTGAAACATCCTCTTTGTCTCTAATCAAATTAGAATAAACTTCCTGCAATTGATTCAATTTTTTTTCTTCCATGTTATTTTCATCCTGGACATCTTCTTTTGATGATTCGATATCATTAAATTCAAATTGTTTTTCTTTTATATGATCCTTTAAATCAGAAACTGAGTGTTTCAACATTTCTAATTTTTCTTGCAATCCAAAAATATTGCCATGCCGACTTCCAAGGATAGATTTCATTTCATTGATTTCTTGCTCTACAGCTGTGTTTGAAGTGGACAGTTGATTTATTACAGCTTGTTTTTCATTTAGAATTTCATTAACTTCATAAAATCTAGATTCCAACTGTTGTAGAACCTCCTCCATGTTTATCTGTCCAATCAAAGGCTTTGTTAGATGTATGAGAGAAAACCACTTCCAATCTTTAATATTTAGATATTTACGTAAGTTTCGTTGAATGACTTTAATCATGGCTCTTTGTAGGCATTTGAATTCATACTTTTTTCTGGCTTCATATCCAAAAATAGTGCCTTGAAGTTTTTGCACAAGGTCCTGAACAACTATATCTCTAGACTCTTCAAGCTGGGCAAGTGCTCCTGCCCTAAAAAACACCTTTGTATGACCCAGTCTAAACCTGTCATTTACTTCGGGAATTTCCTGTAGAATTGCAGTAGCAGCTTCCTTTTCCTCACAATCATCAGACACTTTTCCTCGGGCTATTATACAATATCTTTTCTGGAAATCATTGTATGGAATTCTGTTTGGAAATCCTCTCATACATATCCTGATACCTTCAAGCACACCATTACAAGTAAGCTGATGCATAATCAATGGTGGATCAACACCCCCTGGTTGTTTGCAGGTGTTTGGAACAATGCATCTAACAAAATGGGGATCAGTGCTGTTCAGCGTTGCCATTAGTGCAACCAAATCCACAAGGAAAACAGAAGATACAGTTTTACCTCCTCCTCCCTTTTTCTTTTTCCCTTTCTCCTCAGTGGGAACAGAGCTCTGCCCTGGATGATCACTCCAAAGTTGGACCATTAATTTATTGGTACTCAACTTCATTAAATCAACAACTGTATCATTTACTGGATCTTTATTCTTTTCCAACCAAGCAGTGACATTGTAAGAAACTGTTCCAGCATAGTGAACAACGGCAAAGTGGGCATTTTTATCTGTCTTGGACTGGGGTTTTGCAAATGATGGGCATTTTCCAAGAAGTGTTGATTTCAACTTTTCCTCCAGAGACTTGTCAGTTGCTTTGGGAAACAAGGACTCCTCTTCTAAGATTGCCCAAACTCCCATAGGTTTCTCAAACATGATAATACATGCTGCAAGATCCATTCCAAAGTCAACCATTTGCCAATCTATTCCTTCTGAAATGTACTCTTCTTGCTCGACAACAAACATGTGGTGATTGAAGAACTGTTGAAGCTTTTCATTAACAAAGTTAATGGAAAGCTGTTCATAGCCATTATAGGTGAATATTTCAAATCCTGCTATATCAAGAACTGCGCAAAAGTTTACTTTCTTCATTGTTGGATCCATCAAAGTATCATTGCATTTTTCAATAAGCCACAAAAAAGTGCGATGATAAATTGCTCTTGCGATACCTCCAACAGCATTCAAAGCTTGTTCAACATTTTGACCTTTCACCACCCATTCTGTCCCAACTTTAATCTTTGGTTTAGTGAAGGCTGTCATCATCTGTAATGCATCTATTCCACATAATGTCCCTACCTTATTAGACAATTCATTTTTATCTGGTTCACATTGCTCCTCTCGACCTTTTTGTTTAAATTTTAGGTCTCCCATGGACATGACAGCAGCAGTGAGTTTGTAACAGTTCCATTTTTCGGTTTCTGAGAATCCAATTATATCAAAGGCATTGTCAGTAAACTGAAGTTCTTCATTGTCATTGATAGAGTCAACCTTTGTTCTTCCTTGACAGACATATGAGTAATCATAAATAGTATCAGTGAGCAGACACTTTTCTTTTAAGTCAGGAACTGCAGGTTGAAGCATTTGGTAAAAAATGTGATAACTTCTTTCCACTTCCTGCTGTTGAGTTATTCGTGACTTTTCAAACAGATATGCTTTAATATCACAACCAGCCAATTTTCCTTTTGTATTAAAGTGAATCCTTATAAATTTTCCAAATCTAGAGGAATTGTCATTTCTTGATGTTTTCGCATTTCCATAAGATTCTAAGATAGGATTAGTTGCAACAATTTGCTCTTCAAGAGAAACTTTTTTCTCTGATTTCTTTCCTGACGTGGCAACCATTGCTAAATATGAGATTACCTTCTTGGTATTCTCTGTTTTACCAGCGCCAGACTCACCGGTTATCAACATACTTTGGTCCTTATCCTTCAGAAGCATATTCCTATATGCTGCTTCTGTTACTGCCCAGAGGTGTGGCGGACATTCATTCCTTCGTTTTCCTTTATACATCTTCACAACCCTCATGGTGTAGATGGGATATCTCTTGTAAGGATTTACAACCACGCAGAACAGTCCAGAATATGTGTAAATCAATTTAGCCTGGAAGATACATTAGATATTATTTCTTAACACAAATATTTGCTTGAATTTAATGATACCTGATATCTGGACTTTAGATTATAAAATACCGAGGCTTCATTCAGAAATGTCAAATTTGCCATGTCCTCACATTTCTCAAACTTTGGAGGATTTACTGGAGCAACTTGATTAGGCTTAAAATGCTTCTTCTAAAATTAGAATTTAAATATAGTTTTATAATTCTATAATAATTATTTTAAAAAACTTTACCTCATGTCCAAGAAGAACGGTAATTTTGTC
Organism: Eurytemora carolleeae; assembly: GCF_000591075.1. Classification (NCBI taxonomy): domain Eukaryota; kingdom Metazoa; phylum Arthropoda; class Copepoda; order Calanoida; family Temoridae; genus Eurytemora; species Eurytemora carolleeae. Next base: position 32,365 of record NW_019396089.1, on the reverse strand, counting down.
AGCATCTTCATACTCCTTCAACCCTTCAATAAATCCTCCTTGGCCATCCTTAACATCGAAATAATCACAACATGTACAAAATGTTTTATTTGATTTTGTTAGAAATTTAGAGGGATGACAGAGATTAAATTTCTATTCTAAAATATTGTGATTTTAACGACAAAGTATTAAAATATATGAGATTTTTCATCATAACTACAATTTGAAATTTCAGAAAAATTAAAATTACGAATTTAATTTAAATTTAGAAAAAGAATTTTTGAAATGTTTTATCATTTATCCAGCATATCTTAAAGATCATTTAATATTCCATAATTTTTAAAGAAGGCTGAAGAGTATTGTGGGCTACCAGAAAAAAAAATCCAATCAATTAAAGATAAGTACCTCAGCCCAGACTGATCGTTTAGGATCATATGCTTTAGATGATGTATCCTTCCTTTTATTCTCCAAGTTGACCGTAAGGTAGGGGAGAGGATCAGGATCTGGTTCACCTCCACTTCCCAGCTTTATATGGCCAGGCATCCTAAAAGTGCAAGAAAGACTAAATTGAAAAAACTACAAAAACAAACAAAAATTATCTGTTTATGCAACTGTAAATATGTTTTTTGGCCGGGCTTTTTACTTTTTTCGTTTGTTTACTGTTTAAATTCATTATTTTTAATCACGAACATAGTGAGAGATTTAAAAATTTTGAATTTAAAATGCAAAAAATTACAACAAAAAACATAATGTCCCAAATGATAATACAAGACAGTTGGATAAATAGATTTATTCAATTCAAGTTTCATGAAAATGTGCGATTTTTTTATTAAAATCCGCAAAGAAATGGGAAACCTGCTTTTGGTATTAAATGTTACTTATTTGCCTCGGAACAAATAAGAAACTTTTTATACTCAAGCTCATGAAATTGTGAGTAAAAATGCGGGATAAAATTCTCTCAAAATTAAATGAAATCCTATCTATGTTATATGTGAGGTCAAATTTGGTCAATAATGTCTTGTTTTTTAAATAGCTCGAAATATAATCGCACAAAACACAATTATACTTACAAGAAAAAAAGTCACTGATTTATAGTATTCAGAAGAAAAAACACCGCTATATTTTTTCCTGCACTCTCATCAGTTTGGGATTTTTACAACATTATTTGGACAGTGAATTATTTTGGGTTTTAAAAGAGCAATACCATTTAAATAGCTTAAACAAATAGTGTCTGGATGGAAAATGGTTGGCCTGACTCCTTAAGTATTTTTTAAAAAGTTTAAGCATATTTGGGCCTTACTACTTTATGAGTGGATTAGCAAAATAATCTATTGTTTCTGAACTGAACAGAAAACGGTTGTACAAAAGCCAATATTCATCTTTAAAGTTTAAGGATAAAGAAACTGATTTTCTAATCCCTATATCTTTGCTACCTGATGTTAGAGACCTTTGTTATTTTAAAGTATGAATAAATCGACGATTTACATATTTTGCAGAAATTAGGTTTTTTTGCTTCATTTTCTAACTTCGCTTTTAATTCTTATTTATGGTGTTAATGAAGCAAAAATCTAGTAATAGAAATATATCAGTATTTTTCAGTATTTTTCATAAAATAAATCAGAATAATAATTGTCCTAGATGCCTGAACACTCTACTAAAGTTTGTAAAGAGAGATATTGTGCAGAACAAAAATAAGTTTAATGCATATGCAGTAAACTTATATTCTGCTTTTTCCAATATTGTTTTTGCAATAAAACAACAATAATAGGAATAGAAAAGAGATCAAGATAGGCATTAAGAAAGTAATTATTTATGTATGAAATATAACCAAAACCAAACAAAATTAATTGTTTAAAAGAAAATATTTAAAAACCTCCAAAAATAGAGGTTGTAGGAATAGTTCCCCCCAATGCTAATAAAGGGATAAGGAAAGAAAAGAAAAAGGAACTTTAGATACTTTACATTTACTGGTTTTTAGTATTTTCGACGATAAAATAACAACTTTTATAAAAAAAAAATATAAAGTTAAATAAAAAAATAAAATAAAAAAATAAAATAATAATAAAATAATAATAATAATGATAATAAAATAATAATAATAAAATAATAATAAAAATAATAAAATAAATTTTGAGAATTTCTTTAGTTTACGAGAATTAGTCAGCAAACGATTTGAATGGTTTCAAAGTTGGCCTCCAGTCTGATTAGGGTTTCAACCTTGGCCTCCAGTCTGATTTAAAAGGGTTTCCAGAAAACGAAAACTATTAAACGTTTGTACTATGATGGTGAGTTTGATCTGATTTGATTTTAACTTTAATTCTAAGTTGCATTTTTAAAATTGAAAATGATATCTCAATAATTAAAATCAAATTTTTTTATATCATTCATTTCCACTTGCTCAGATCACTTTTAAGAATTTAAATTATTAAAATAAAAACTTTACAGGTTTCTTTCTCAAAATTTTTTACAAAAGATAATAACGAACGATTTCTCTGTGTTTTAACATAAAGAATTGTGATCTGCTTTAAATAGGTAAATTTCTTAAATCTCCAATAGCCGTTGATTTAAAGGTTGTGTTTGTGAATATGAAAAGATAAAGACTAAATCAGAATTGATTTTGGAATCCCTGATATCAATTTTTTTGCAAAATAATGTTTAACTTCTAAGAAAATTTGAAGAAAAAGCATTTGTCGCGTACAGCGAAGAATCCTTTATATCCTTTCAGCTAGCCTACAGGGATTGAGTCTTTGTCACAAACTCTGATTTTCTAGTCCCTTCTTTGCAACATTATGGTGTAAACCTTTGGTATTTCAAACTTAGACGATTTGATCTAACAGAATTTATAGTTTGAAAGTTGCAAAGAAATAGGGATTGCAAAATCAGAGTTTGTGACAAAAATCAATTCCTTTGGTACATTAAACGCGGTGTGTCCACTAAACACTGGGTGCACTAGACAGGCTGGTAAGAGAAAATATGTACAATTACACTAGAATAGGGTAAATCATCGTTGGTTTGATTTATGCAACGGAAGGAAATCTATCAGGGCGTATCATGGTCCTCCAAAATAAATCAGCTGTAACCCAATTATAATTTAGTATGACTTTATTGCTAAAAGTATAGGATTTCTTTGAAATTAATTGAACTATTTATTTTTTAAATCGGGGGGGGGGGGGCGGATCTATCCGGATTCTGTCCTGTTAGCGACAAACTTTTCTTACAATTTTCTTATTACGCAAACATCAAATGAAAAAAAGATTGATACAATTCCATTTCCAAAATATTTAATTTGGGTTTAGCCTATACCACCCTTCAAGATTTTGTAAACACTCCCTTTAAAAGTCCTAAATTGTGAATTCTTTTAAACTATATAGTATTCAGACATAAAAAGATTTTAAATCTACACAGAAATCGTTTTATTCAATCAGATTATCTTAAATTGAAATTTATTATCTATCTAAAGAATTCAATTAGATGGGGGGGGGGGGGGTGATTTTTCTTCCCCTGTCTAAAGCCTGTAATTATCCTATTAAGTTTCTTTTTGCTTTTTTGTGTTGCGTTAGGTGATTATGTCAATATAATGAAGACGACTTTTGTACTTAAGTTCAAGCTGGTTCCGAATTAAAAGTTTACAAGTAATTAACGAGAAGCTTTTATATTTGACAGCTTTTTTTTTGTTTCCATGTTTTTGTGTATCCATGCTGTTTAAAAGCTTGATATAAATCAAAATTAAATTCGATAGTCGTCTTTATAATATTGATGATGATTTTTTTATTGGGTGACCGGTAAATCGTTAAATGATACCATTTAAACACTTTTCATTTAAAAAACTTCAAAGCATGTTTTTATATTTTGAGCAATGTAAAGAGAAAAATCCTGTGAATTTAATTTTTATTTTTCTAAAGAATAATTCAGAGATTCAAAACATGTTTTTTTTTTTATTTTGGACAACTTAAACAGAAGAAAACAAAGAAGTCTGTTTTTAAAAAAATATTAAATTAAAAACCTAGAAAAGAATTTTGAATCTAATAATATTTGTTCCGTTGTTTTGTATTACCCCAGAAAATATAATTAAAAACATTAAAAATTATTAATCCGCTTTCATTGCAAGTAATCTAAATTATGTTCAAATGTTTAAGTATAATGATAAATCGTTTCTTCAGCTTTGAAATAGAAATAAAATATGTTAAATTAACCTTCAAAAGTTTTAAATATCTAAATCACATTGTTGTATCCTCCAACATCAGATGAAAGAAAGATTGAAACCCATTCGATTAAAAATTTACTTTGAGTTTATCAAAACTTCCTAAAGTCATAAATTGTGAATTCTCCCTTGAAGTAAAACCATCTGATGATACTCAGATATAAAATCTAAAAATCTAAAAAGAATTGTTAATCTAATTATATTTGTATGCGTTATTTTACATTTTACATCAAAAAGTATGATTTTAAAAATTCAAAATTTCATTGCAAAGTTATATGAATTATGTTCAAAAGTTTAGGTTTAAATGATTAATCGTTTCTTAAACTTGAAATAGTATGCATAAAAAGTTATTCATTAACCTTCAAAAAGTTTAAAATAATTAAATTTAAAAAATTAGTGCTTAAAGTTTGATGTTGAGGAGACCTGGTTCAATTTTTTCTATCTGCTAGTTCAAATATGACAAGATTTTTCTGGTTTCCCAAACCCCCATTGTTTTTAAGCAAAATTATTTTAGTAGTCTTAAAAATTTAACAACTTTTACTTCTGAGCAATGGAGAAAATAAAATCGTTTGTTAACTTTTGCATGAGAATTTTCTTTTTTTAGGTTCCACTTTATAAGATGTTTAAAACCTCTTAAAAGACAAAAGTGTTTAATGTTTGCAAACGGATTAAAATACCTCTGGTGGAGTCCTGACAGTAAATAAACCATCCCTTCGATATAGTAATTAACATTAAATCAAATATGTACGATTTCCTTCCGATAGAAAAAATTTCCCTCCACTGGCCTCCGCTCAAGCTAACGAAGGGGCCTAAATATACTACTGCAAACTTCAATCCTTCATCTTAAAGGTTCACTTGCATAATATTAAATTTAAGTCGAAATACTCATACCCAGGAAAATAAATTTTAAAGTTTTTTTAAAGATCAACATATGCTATCTCTTATATTTTTGAACTAACCCTAAAAAAGTTATATCACATGGGTCCGCTCGGTGCATGATCCAAACCAGTACAGGGATTTTCCTGCTTTTATTGTGATCGTACTGCATATGCATTTACTAAACTAGCTCGTTTAATGAACCCAGTTTGTAGTTCTGATGGGCATCAGCGAAAACTATTTTAATAATCGTTTTCAAATCTTGTTGGTTAATATCTTTGGTTAAAACAAAAATGTTGCAAAATATAAGAGCAATTACTTATAGATATAGCATGCAATTTTGTTAATTAGTAAATACATCTCAGATTAAGCCTAGTAAAATTTTAAAACTTTACATGTTTAAAACGGATCTCGAAAAGATGCCCAGGAGATGTGAGTATAGTCGACATATAGCGCGTTTTGTAAGAAAAATGCAAGCTGGATAAATCTATGAAGTCAGCGCAAGCGGTTTTAAAAATCAACAATCACAAAGGGAAGTCGATTTTTCAAATTTTCGAAACATGTTGATATGGGTGTTTAAAGTTGCGCTTCGAATATTGTCCAGTTTTTTTTTTTTAATTGTGAAAATTGATTGATCTGGAGCAAACAAACTATTATTCTTGAAGGACTCGGGAAAATAATCCCTACAAAGTCTGTTTTTTTCCTATAACTTATTCAACTTTTAACAGATTTTTATAATTTTAACAATTTTTTATTCAGTGTTTCAAGACGGATGTTTTGGTACCAATATCACGGTGGACTAAGCCAGTGGGGTCGGTCAAATAGGCCTAGGATTAGGCCGGGTACAATAAAAAGTCTGAACGCGCCATGGGAGTTGTCATAGTTAGCCCTCCGACGGGACTATGCCAAGAAAATTGACCCCTGTCGTATGTTAGTCTGGTTAGGGCGACGTACTGTACCATAGGATCTGGTCAGTACACGCTGTTATCTGGCAGGCCGGTAAAAACTGGGCAGGTCCTGTTCGAATTCGAATTTACTACGGCCCAGAGTGATATCGACATATTTTGAAAAAAAAATATATTTTTTCTTGAACTACTGATTGAATACTTACAAAAACGTGATGAGCTGGATGAATTTAAAAGTGAGAACAAAAAATTTAACATTTTTGTTTTGCTTTTTTACTATAGAAACTTTTAAGACACGTGCAATATCTTATTTCAGATTTAAAAGAACACTGCACTGATATCTTCTTTGTTAGATCTTATGGTTCAGTTATTAAAACAAATGTTCAAAAGAGATTCCGATGACGCGAAACAAAAATTATTCCTTCATTCGAGAAATATTCATTTAAATGTAATAGATTTCAAAGGTTTTTTAAAAAAAAACATTACTTTTATATTTATAAAATCGGTTTGTTAGGATAATGATGATAACGTAATTTCAATTCTGTTAAATAAGTATATTTTAGAGAGAGGGCTTTTTGCGAAGATGAAATGACTAGTTAAATGTGTTGATGATTTGTAGATTTTGCTCAAACTTTGGTTTAAGTTCTCCTAAGAGATTAAACTCAATTTGATTTGATTTCAAATATATATCATTAAATAAACCCTTCTAGATTTAACAAGAAGTTTTCAACTTTTTATCTAAGGTCCGATTGCAGGCTTAAAGGTAAATCTCTAAGGATTATAATTTTAACCAGAAATGAAATGAATTTTTAACAAACAATTATTTTAAAGCCATATATCTTTGCATCCAAATGTCGTAGAACTTGAATATTTAAAACTATAAATTCTGTTAAATTAAATAGTCTAAGTTGAAAATATAAAAAGTTTACACCTTCAGGTTGCTAAGATCAGAAAATATGAGTTTGTGACAAAAGCTCAACACCTTTATATTATTTAGTTTTCAGTAATAATTCAGAAGTAAGATATGTTTAAGCTAAAGCCCAGAAAGTGCATGTAAAGCATAAATTAAATTGTCTGTAACTGTATTCTTTAAACTTTTTTCTTATTTCAGTTCATACTTTACAATTTAATATCATAGAATATGATTATGATATACGAAATTCAAAGCAAATTATTAATTTTAATCTTTGCTGACGAAAAAAAAGCTATTTTAACATTTAGTGAATAACTATCATTTGTGGTTATAAGATTTTTTTAAATGGAAATTAATGGAAATAAAACTTTAGATATGATCATTGTTTGACATAACCCCAATTCCTTTGTACACACTTTTATTTTCAGGAATCAGATTATCCAAACGTTTAGTGTTAAAACTGCCTCCTACTATATATTATACCTGGAATAACCCTGTCTCCCTACTATATATTGTACCTGGATGATGTCTCCCTACTAATATATTGTACCTGGATGAACCCTGTCTCCCTACTATATATTGTACCTGGATGAACCCTGTCTCCCTACTATATATTGTACCTGGATGAACCCTGTCTCCCCACTAAAGTCTAGGCTGTATGTTGGTCCTCTATATTTAAAGGGTAACTTCTCCACCTGTTCTCCTGATATCCCACTAAATGTCCTGCTTACATTTCATTAAATGAAATAGAGTCCTTCTGGCATTTTCTCTAGACAGCTTGTGGGTGCTGGGAATCTACAGGGTGTCCCACTAAACATGAAATTAGCAAGATGATCTAATGTCTCTATTTTTGAAATAATTTGCGACTTTTCTTTTTTATATACCTAATTGTAGAAATAGCACTCTTAGATTTTTTTTCACAATTATTTTGAGCTTTTGATATTTCGGGAGATATGAAGAATTTTTCCTTAAGATGGCGAGAATTTTGATTTAATTTAAAATTGAAATCAAAACGAAATTCTTAATATTTCCGATATTATTGACAGCACAAAAAAAAGGCAGATTTTATTTTGGAAATGCAAGAACTAGGTGAATTTTGTGGTTATTGTTTCAAGAATCGTACATGTTAAATTGTAGGTTTACGACTGAATGTAAGCAATAAATTCAAATATCAAATACGACTTTCAAGTCGTCTTGCTACTGTCACGTTTCGTGGGACACCCTGTAATAAAATTATAAAATCTAGACTTCTTTAATATCAGAAGAGGAATCACGGGAAAAGGTGGTGTTAGATGTTTGTATATTTAAACAGTAATTTAACAAAGTTCCCCCGGGTTGAATAATTCTAAGATGGACTGAATGTTTATTTAGTTTTCGTTAAGAATGCTTGATGGTCAAAGTCGGCACGTTTCATCAGTTCTGCAAAAAAATTAACCCCCTGAAGAGATAAATTTAGGAAGGATAAAACATTTGGACTTTAAGATTACGATATTTAAAAAAAATTTATAGGTTTTATGAAGCAAGTTAACACTTGCCTTTAATCTTAAAATTGTGTCAAATGTATATGTTTGTATGTTTTATATGGTATTAGAAAATTCTATACGTAATCCACGAGTTTTATGAAATCTAATCCCCTGTAAGGAAAAGTCAAATATTTCTTATTAAAATGGCTTCAGAAAGAAAACTTTTCATGAAAGAAAACTTTTGAATCTAAGTAAAAGACTGGCGATAAGGATAATTTGTTGTGTAAACATTAAACACTTTATTGCATTCAATTTGGGGTTTCTATAGTTATCATACAATCTTGAAGATATTTGATGAAAAGGAAGAACCTTGCAAAATGGATGGAATGAAATAGATAAAGAAAGAGGAAAAGGAATGTGAAATGGATGGAATGGAACATATGAAGTGAGGGGAAAAGGAAAAATACAGAAAGGCAGACAGGAAAATGAAATGGATGGTATGGAATAAATAAATAAAACGAGAAAGGAAAGTGAAATTGATGGAATTGGACCTTGAGGACTAGAACCTTGAAGAATAGAAACTTGAAGAATAGAACCTTAAAGAATAGAATCTTAAAGAATAGAACCCTGAAGAATAAAACCTTGAAGAATATAACCTACAGGAATAGAATCTTGAAGAATATAACCTTAAAGAATAAAACCTTGAAGGAAAATAAAACCTTGAAGAATAGAAGAACAGAAACTTGAAGAATAGAAGAATAAAACCTTGAAGTATAGAACGTTGAAAAAGAACCTTAAAGAATATAGCATAGAAGGACAGAACCTAGAAGAATAGAACCTTAAAGACTATAATCATAAAGATTAAAACCTTGAAGAATAGAACCTGGAAGAATAGAAACTTGAAGAATAGAACCTAAAAGAATAGAACCTTGAAGAATGGAACCTTGAAGAATAGAAGCTTGAAGAGTAAACCTTGAAGAAAAGAACCTTTAAGAATAGAACCTTGAAGAATAGAACCTTGAAAAATTGAACATAGGAGAATAAAACCTTGAAGAATAGAACCTTTAAGAAAAGAACCTTTAAGAATAGAACCTTGAAGAATGGAACCTAGAAGAATAGAACCCTGAAAAATAGAACTTTGAAGAATAGAACCTTAAAGTAAAGAACCTTGAACAAGAGAACCTTTAAGAATAGAACCTTGAAGAATAGAACCTTTAAGAAAAGAACCTTTAAGAATAGAACCTTGAAGAATGGAACCTAGAAGAATAGAACCCTGAAAAATAGAACCTTGAAGAATAGAACCTTGAAGAATAGAACCTTGAAGAATAGAACCTAGAATAATAGAACCTAGAAAAATAGAACCTAGAAAAATAGAACCTTGAAAAATAGAACATTGGATAATAACCTTAAAGAATGGAACCTTGAAAAAAAGAACCTTGAAGAATATAACCTTGCTGAATAGAACCTTGAAGAATAGAACCTTGAAGAATGTAACCTTGAAGAATGTAACCTTGAAGAATAGAACCTTGAAGAATAGAACCTTAAAGAATGTAACCTTGAGAAAAAGAACCTTGAAGAATAGAACCTTGCTGAAAAGAACCATGAAGAATAGAACCTTGAAGAATGGAACCTTGAAGAATATAACCTAGAAGAATAGAACCCTAAAGAACAGAACCAATAAGAATAGAACCTTGAAGAATAGAACCTTGAAGAATAGAACCTTGCTTAAAAGAACCTTGAAGAACAGAACCCTAAAGAATAGAAACTTGAAGAATAGAAACTTGAAAAAAAAGAATCTAGAAGAATATATTCTTGAAGAATAGAACCTTGAAGAATAGAACCTGGATGAATAGAACCTTGAAGAATAGAACATTGAAGAATGTAACCTTGAAGAATAGAAACTTGAAAAAAAGAATCTAGAAGAATATATTCTTGAAGAATAGAACCTTGAAGAATCGAACCTGATGAATAGAACCTTGAAAAATAGAATCTAGAAAAATAGAACCTTGAAAAATAGAACATTGGAGAATAAAATCTTTAAGAATAGAACCTTGAAGAATGGAACCTTGAAGAAAAGAACCTTTAAGAATAGATCCTTGAAGAATGGAACCTTGAAGAAAAGAACCTAGAAGAATAAAACCCTGAAAAAAAACCTTGGAGAATAGAACCTTAAAGAATAGAACTTTTCATTTTTAGATTACAAAACGCCCCACATATTACTTTAAAACATAATACAATGGTCAGCGTTTATATTAATACAATGAAGACGACTTTTATATTTAATTTTTTTTTTAATTCAAAGGTTCACAGGTCGGCAAAGACAAACTGTTTTTTTACAGTTTTTCTCTGTTTTCATCTTAAAGTGTGTCTATGCTGTTTGAAATCTTGGTAGAAATAAAAAATTTAAATCAAATGTCATTGTATTGATATATACGATGACAACTGTAGAAATTCACACAACGTTAAATGCATGTAATAAAACATTAAGAAGTGTTTATCCTAATATCAGGATCAAAACAGAATGTGCAGAAGACAAAAATCAAAATGTTTTTATTGCATTTTATATTCTTCTGACAGAACTGATGTTTTTTGAGACACTCAGTCCAGCATGGTATTTTTATGAGTGGTGTATAGTGGTGTAGAGTGGTATACAATATACATGTATTGTTGATTGGATCTATTGACATTTACTTATATATTTATGAAAGGGAGTGTACACTACACTGTTCATTTATATATTTATCAAAGGGAGTGGGCAATACACTGTTCCTTTATATATTTATTAAAGAGAGTGTACACCACACTGTTTCTTTATATATTTATCAAAGGATTGTATACCACACTTTTCCTTTATATATTTATCAAACAGAGTGTACACCACACTGTTCCTTTATATATTTATCAAAGGATTGTATACTACACTGTTCCATTATATATTTATCAAAGGATTTATACTACACTGTTCCTTTATATATTTATCAAAGGATTGTGTACTACACTGTTCCATTATATATTTAGCAAAGGGAGTGTACACTACACTGTTCATTTATATATTTATCAAAGGGAGTGGGCAATACACTGTTCCTTTATATATTTATTAAAGAGAGTGTACACCACACTGTTTCTTTATATATTTATCAAAGGATTGTATACTACACTGTTCCTTTATATATTTATCAAACAGAGTGTACACCACACTGTTCCTTTATATATTTATTAAAGGATTTTATACTACACTGTTCCTTTATATATTTATCAAAGGATTGTACACTACACTGTTCCTTTATATATTTATCAAAGGATTGTATACCACACTGTTCCTTTATATATTTATCAAAGGATTGTATCCTACACTGTTCCTTTATATTTTTATCAAAGGGAGTGTACACTACATTGTTCCTTTATATATTTATCAAAGGGAGTGTACACTACACTGTTCCTTTAAATATTTACCAAATAGAGTGTATACTACACTGTTCCTTTATATATTTATCAAAGGGATTATACACTACACTGTTCCTTTATATATTTATCAAAGGATTGTATACTACACTGTTCCTTTATACATTTATCAAAGGGAGTGGGCGCTACACTGTTCCTTTATATACTTATCAAAGAAAGTGTACACCACACCGTTCCTTTATATATTTATCAAAGGGAGTGGGCACTACACTGCAGTGCCTTTATATATTTACCAAAGGGAGTGTACACTACACTGTTCCTTTGTACATTTATCAAAGGGAGTGTACACTACACTGTTTCTTTATATATTTAGCAAAGGGAGTGTACACTACACTGTTCCTTTATGTATTTATCAAAGGGAGTGGGCGCTAAACTGTCCCTTTATATACTTATCAAAGAAAGTGTACACAACACCGTTCCTTTATATATTTATCAAAGGGAGTGGGCACTACACTGCAGTTCCTTTATATATTTACCAAAGGGAGTGTACACTACACTGTTCCTTTATACATTTATCAAAGGGAGTGTACACTACACTGTTTCTTTATATATTTAGCAAAGGGAGTGTATACTACACTGTTCCTTTATATATTTATCAAAGGGAGTGGGCGCTAAACTTTTCCTTTATATACTTATCAAAGAAAGTGTACACCACACCGTTCCTTTATATATTTATCAAAGGAAGTGTACACCACACTGTTCCTTTATATATTTATCAAAGGATTGTATACTACACTGTTCCTTTATATATTTATCAAACAGAGTGGGCGCTACACTGTTCCTTTATATACTTATCAAAGAAAGTGTACACCACACTATTCCTTTATATATTTATCAAAGGATTGTATACTACAATGTTCCTATATATATTTATCAAAGGAAGTGTACACAACACAGTTTCTTTATATATTTATCAAAGGATTGTATACTACAATGTTCCTTTATATATTTATCAAAGGATTGTATACTACACTGTTCCTTTATATGTTTATGGTAAATGGATTTGCTTTTTCATCAAATCACGGCATTTTGATTTATCAAACCCGTTAAATTGAGATCATACTGGTTTTGTTTTTGTAATTCAAAATTTTTTCTAGGTTAATATATTTCAATCAAGAATTAGACACAAAGCGCACTTGCTTTAGTGCAAAGTAAGTATGAATGAATGAAAATATATAAAAATGTATCTATTTTATTCTATTTTGGGTGAGTTCGACTTATATTACATATCGGAGTGAAAGGCTGTGTTAGGTATTTTCTTTTCTTTTCATTCTTTTCAAAAGATTTAGCTTTACACAAAGTATGATAGAATTAGATATTTTTGATTTCATTAAAAAAGACTTCATTTATTATCACCTTTTTCATTCGATTTAGTACAATACAGAAGTGTTAATCAAGTTTAAGAAATACATACATGCGTGTACTGCGTACAATGCATGTAAAAAAGCAGTATTCATCATGCAATTAGCACAATTAAAACATCGATTTTTGCTACTACTACATCTTTGGTCAGTGTACTGCAGATTACTGCAGTACACACACAGTGGAGGGTGACCCTGATTTTGCTACTAGTTGTTACTACATACAGTGGGATCATATCTTATTTACAAAAAAGTAGGTTAATATTAAACACACTCCTCATAAAAGGCCATTTTGGAAACTCACTTTCAGAACTTTTAAAGATTTCAATCTCAACAGAGGCTATGCGTTGGAATGGTATCTACAATGGAAAAGTCCTGGGATCGTGTTGGATCGGTGGGACAAAGGACCAGTTTGTCTCTAGGGATCTTCTGCAATTGCAACCAAACCACAGTAATTCTGTTGCAAGATGCAACAAGCCAGTCCACACACATGAATCGAGAATTTCTCCATGAAAAGTTGGTTGCCGGTCCATTTTGAACAAGACTCAATGAACCATGTCCATGACGCTAGCAACAATTGAAGAACTGAAGAGGGTGGTTAAAGAGCATGGATGATTTAATCAAGAAAGTGTGTGGTTCCACCAGAGCACTAGATTGCATGAAATGAGTGACTCAAGCATCTGAAGTAAATTATCTGATTTTTGATAATTAGTTTAACAGCTCAAAGTGGAAAATATTAACTGTAAAGTTAAATCCTTTTTGCATAATGTTAAATATCTGATGTATTTAGTTAGTGGAAGCAACTTATTTAGGTAATGTCGTAGTAAACTACTTAGCATAGTAGCTATTCATTGGTATTAGTTTTACTTTTCAAAAATAACTATGGCCAGAGAATAGCCGATTTATTGCTAAGAATTCCAGCGCAAAGGTACGATATCTTTACATAGAAACTATTTAAAAGTTTTTTAAGTACCAACAGCCCAATAAAATCTAAAGTTATCATATTTCAATGGCATCATGTGTCAGCCATTATATAATAAAATATGAAAACTTTTGATTTTAGAATTAGCAAGAAATTAACGTTTTTCATGTTCAACATGATTTGACATGCTAATACAAAGACGACCTTCTCTCCCTGTCAAACCGGTTCCTAGATTCCAACTCGCGGATTCCTGAGGAAGTAGGTTCCTCAGGAGAACACATCAATCTGTCAAATGTGTAAAATAAGTTATATTTTAAAAATAGACAATTTTTAGATAACTTTGAAAAAGTTAAAGATATTTACAATTAATTATTAAATACTACAGTTTGATATGTAAAAAGATTATTTGCAAATATAATTTATATGGAGATTTCTAATGTATGTTCTCTCACTCTTGCATTTAAAGATCTTGTTGTCTGTCCTATGTATTGTAGTTTACATTTTTCACATGTAATACAGTAAACTACATTTCTGGTCTTACAGTTGAAAGTTCTATTAATCTCAATCTTCGTACTGGTATTAAAGGTTTATAGCTGTTCCAGGCTCTAAGTAGTGACAGGTTGGACAATTTAAACCACAAGGTTATACTCCAGGTATTAGCCTTTCTCGCCTCATTCTAGGAGGATTTGGAATTCTGGTTCGGAGGAGTTTTTAATGTTGTTTTGGATAAACAAATTTAGTATTAACGATTATCTAACAACGCACAATTACTCTTTGATCTAAATGTATCAGTTAATATGTTAGATTAAACCAATCTATTCTATAATGTGTTTATAACATACGCAGAGAACAACGTTCGGGTCATATTTCAGATCATACTATTTAACCTACATTAATTTAGTTTATTCCCCCCCCCCCTTCCCTCATATCTCTTTTCTACAGAAAAATGAGATGGAATACTTTTAGATTTAATATTTAGGACTGGGCCGACTTTGAAGTGTCTTTGACTTTATTTCACTATGTCACTTAAACTAGTTTGAAACCTTAGACATGTACATTCACAAAACTATAGTTTTTAAGAAGTAATTGGAAAGTTTTAAACTTCGGAGCTTGCAACCTTTCGATTACTGTTATAGGAGGAGGGGGAAGAGCAAAGGAAGGAGAGGGAGGGAGGAAAAGCGATATGATGGAGGAAGGAAAAACGTTATGATGAAGGGAGGAAAAGCGATATGATGGAGGGAGGAAAAGCGATAGGATGGAGGGAGGAAAATTGATATGATGGAGGGAGGAAAAGTGATATGATGGAGGGAGGAAGAGCGATATGATGGAGGGAGGAAAAGCAATATTATGGAGGGACGAAAAGCGATATGATGGAGGGGGGAAAAGTTATATGATGGAGGGAGGAAAAGCTATATGATGGAGGGAGGAAAAGCGATATGATGGAGGGAGGAAAAGTGATGATAGGATGGAGGGAGGAAAAGCGATATGATGGAGGGAGGAAAGGACGAAGGAGAGGAAAACGAAAGTAAGAAAAAAAGAAATTGTGAGAATGTAATTTTAAAAAAGGAGGATTACAAATACTAATAATCTCTCTACTCTTTGCAGGATAAAGTTTATTTCTGAAAATCCTAATTCAATATTTTGGTATATTTGAAATGTGTTATAACTTAATTTTACAATAAACTTGATCCTTATTAAACTTTAGCTCATCCATTTTTATAAAAGGGAATGCAGACGTAATTTCAAGTTACCCTCCATTTATAAACTAGCATGTCGCAATCTGAACGGTAACCTTAAAACCTTTCTCTTATCTTGTATGCATTCTGAATTAAAGATATCCATGGTTGTAACTTTGAAAACTGATTCTTATCAATTGTTGATAAACTAAAATTAGTTGCGGATTTATAATTCAGGAAAACACTTGTTTATCCGGTAAAGGTTTCCATGGTACCATTGTGAATCCGTAGTGAATCTTTATATAGAGGATCACATCTAATTTGTAGGACAGTCCCATTCATATGTCTTCCAGTTATTAACTGAGATAAATGTGTTAAATCTATCTCTCAATCGGCATACCTTCAAAGATGAAAAAATAATCAAATATGGTTCCAACACAGCATTTATTAAACATTCATTAAAGTTTCACAAACAGTGAGAATTCAGATTAAAAAATGTTATATACAATATTTTCAATATTTAATTATAGACTAGATTTCTCTGTATTTAAACTAGTTTTTTGTAACAGTAAGATCAGTAATGGGTCCAAGTTCTTAGTTTAACCCTATAAAAGCTGGGGGGTCTGAATCTATGTATAGGCTGGGGGGGGGCGTTCCCCCCCCCTAGAAAAAGGCCTTAAGGAATAGGTATAAGGTTACAATGCAAGTTCTCAGGCCATTTTTTCAAGGCCAGCTCATTGAAAAAAAAATCGATAACGTTTGTTGTTTCGGATTTAAAATGATACGCGTTCGACTTATAAATTAAAATCTCTGCATAGTCAATACAAGTTATTTTTGTTTGTTTTTCTTTCAGACAGATTGACAGTTTTAAATTGCGTTTCTATGTAATAATAATTGGCGGATTTTTGTAGTAGTCACAACGATTGAAAAATATAGAATTCATGTTTTTTTAGATAAAGTGCTAAATGTGCCGTTGTGAATCGGCATTTAACGCGCTTTGAATTGGGCTCATTTTCTTAAAGATATAGAACGTGCAGTGTACACAATAAAACTTTCTGTTCTAGTAACTACATTGTTAATAATTATGTTGCGCGCAAACATATCTGCAGCAATTGTTTTCTTCATGATTTAAAAAATTGTATTTTTGATATTTAAAAATCATTTTTGGACTAGATAAAAAAGACTAGGTGCGACAATTGTTGACAATTTTTAAACGTGAATTATGACTTGATATACAACTGTTTATTTTATAGAAAATCCTTTAAGTTTGCCGAGAAAAGAAAATATTAGCTTGAATTAAACTAAAGTGGATTGTTTACAAGTTCTCCTTTTCCATTTTCTTGGATCTCTTGTGTCTTATCATGTGTCTTTCCAAGTTTACTCTCTTGCTGAAAACGTTCTCACACTCTGTACACTGAAACAAAAATAATACATTTTGTAGCAAATATTGCGCACAAGACAAAGGAATTGAGGTCTTTGACGTTAGGCTGTAAAGATATAAGGATTAGAAAATTAGAGTTTGTATCAAAGACTCAAATCCTTTGTGTAACATTTAGTAGTATGATACTTATACTTAATAAAACATTAACCCTTAACAATTTTTTCTAGTAGAATTCATGGTTTGACATATTAACGGCATGAAATCAGAAAATCCAATCATGAAAACAGAAAATTCAAGCATCAAAAAAATCCAATCAAGAAAACAGAAAAAAAACAATCATGAAAAAAGAAAATCCAATCAAAAAAACATAAAATCCAAACTTGAAAACAAAAATCCAATCATGAAAACATAAAAACCAATCATGAAAACAGAAAAACCAATCATGAAAACATAAAATTCAATCACGAAAACAGAAAAACCAATCACGAAAACAGAAACCCAATCATGAAAACAGAAAAACCAATCATGAAAACATAAAAACCAATCATGAAAACAGAAAAACCAATCATGAAAACAGAAAAACCAATCATGAAAACAGAAAAACCAATCATGAAAACAGAAAAACCAATCACAAAAACAAAAAAACCAATCATGAAAACGGAAAATTCAATCAAGAAAACAGAAAAACCAATCATGAAAACAGAAAAACCAATCACGAAAACAGAAAAACCAATTGTGAAAACAGAAAAACCAATCATGAAAACATAGAAACCAATCATAAAAAAAAACAATCATGAAAACAGAACTACCAATCATGAAAACAGAAAAACCAATAATGAAAATATAATATCCAATCATGAAAACATGAAATTCAATCACAAAAACAGAAAACCAATCATGAAAACAGAAAAACCAATCATAAAAACATAAAAACCAATGATGAAAACAGAAAAACCAATCATGAAAACAGAAAAACCAATCACGAAAACATAGAAACCAATCATAAAAAAACAATCATGAAAACAGAAAAACCAATCACGAAAACAGAAAAATTAATCATGAAAACAGAAAAACCAATCACGAAAACAGAAAATACAATAATGAAAACAGAAAATACAATCATGAAAACAGAAAATACAATCATGAAAACAGAAAAACCAATCATGAAAACAGAAAATCCAATCATGAAAAAAAAATCCAATCATGAAAAATCCTGCAGTATATAAAGTGTCCTCAGCTTCAACACACCATTAGGTAAAGTAAAAGTAGGAATACAAAGAATAGAAGACGGATATAGACAGATTTGGTGATAGCTAGATAGATATATAGATAGATATATACATACAGGGTGACCTTAATAACAGGCATTAGGGGTTTTCAGTTCTTTTATTTGTTAAAAAATAGTTAGTTATAAGAAGCCGTTTAATTAAGTTGTTTTCGTCCAAATATTCCATTTTAATTATTTACAACTACTTTACAGGGAAGTTAAGGGAATTTTACTATACCAAAGGTTCCCAAGACCAATTTTTCTAACTAAACATCCAGAGCCAAGCGAGGGATGTTTTGTATGCAGAGTTGGCACGCAAAAGTAAATTCAACCTATATGAAACATAAAGTCTGACCGCGTCAACCTTGTTGCACCGGCCGGCTAGTCCTGTCCATAGAGCTAGGTACAGTACAAACTGGGACTGCAAAGGTTGACCCGGCTCGGAAATTCAAATGTACTACGGCTGCCCGTGTTGGTCAAGGGAACCCTGGTTAAGTAAAAATTTTAATTTCCCGAAAAAGTAGTTGTTTGTACACATTGTTATTGTAATTTAAGATAAAAAGGCGTGAATTTTTTCATAAAAACTTTGAAGAGCGAGTAGTTATTTTACTTAATTGTCCCAAAGGACTTAAGTACCTTAACGTTCCTCTGTCAAAGGAATCATGGATCGGTTATATTGGTCTATAGGCGGTAAAATATAAACTCCGGTGAATATCCCCGTTAACTTTAACTTATTAATATTGTTAAATAAATCTAAATTGTTCTTAACACATGAAACCACTTAGATTTTTCTTTTGGGTTTTCTAAAAAAGATGAAAAGATAGATAATCTGTTAATCCACAAATTAAGATTGATGAAACCTACGAAAGAATGAATACATAGATGTATTAGAGTGAACACTTGAAAGTGAAGACTGCTGATTCTAAAGTATAGAGAGTAGAGTATCATAATCTTTATTTCTCTCTTTTATCCTGAAAGTTGTCTGTATAACTATAAAGCTATTTATATATATATATGTAAAGTTGTAATCTTGGTTTTCAGATTCTAAGTTGAGAGGGTTGACTTTTATAGCGAAAATGTAGTTTTCCGGTAGGTGTCCACCAAGGGGGGTAAACGGAAGGAGTAACTATGAGTACCCTGGGCAACACTGGGCTTGGTTTCCTAGGGCGGCCCTATAAAAATTGCTCAGAGGTGCACTTTTTCTTTTGTATAGATATATATGAAACTAAGAAAAATCCAAAATATTTTTTATTTTTGACCATTTTTTCCGGTGCCGTCGGAAAAAACATGATTTTTTGGCCATTTTTGAACTTTATTGATTTTATTTCTTAAAACTTTTATAAAATCCAAAGTTTTTTGGTTTTTCACTTTCTATTTGATCTAATCTATGCTTAATGATTTAGACAACTTAAGAAATCTATAAATATTTTGAAGTGATTTTCCTCCACTTCAATGACATGTATTGAAATCCTTGTAGAATCATCAATTTTTAACTTCAGGTCAAGGTTACGCACAATCAAATATCAATTTATTTTGCATTTTTGCTTTCAGCCTATACCCCCTTTAATTTTTCCTTTTTAGTCCCTGTAAGATTAAGGTTTGACACAATTTAAAGAGCTTAAATATCAAGCTATAAGTTAAACATGATAAATGGAACAAAAAATATATTACATTTTATTCATCTCAGCATTGCACAGTTTTCTTGATTGTCATTCAAAAATATTTAATTTTTGAAAGTATTTCTGTGCACAACAATCAAAAGAGATCCTCTGGAACACAATAACACAGACAAAATTTGGATTTGAAACTGCTGTTTCATCTCTGTGATGGACCATACGTATCAGACAAAGAGGAGGATTTGTTGTAGCTGCATATATTCTTAACAGTCTAGAGAACTGGATTCTACAAGGATTTCAATATATGTCGTTGAAGTGGAGGAAAATCACTTTTCTTCAATAACATATCACTTCAAAATATTTATAGATTTCTTAAGTTGTCTAAATCATTAAGCATAGAATATGTCAAATAGAAAGTGAAAAACTGAAAAAAAGGTTTTAATATTTGTCAGCGAGTGTTTTGACAAGGATAGTGTAAAGTAAAAACCAGATTATTTTTCGACTAAACTTGCATGAAAATAAAATAGTTTTCGACAATTTTTAAAACAAATTTTAATATTAAGTCTTATAAAGTAGTATCTGGGGTTTCCAAAATGATATTAAACAACATTCCAAGTCAAAAACTATGTATTTTATAAACATTTCAAAAGAGCAAGTTCAAAATGTCCAAACACATCATTAAATTATAAGAGAGTTACAATTTTCAAAAAACTCAATAAAACGGAGTTTTTGAACTGTTCATTAATCGACCATTTTTGAAGGTATTTCAAAAAGTAATGACATTTTAGAATAAGTATAAAATATAGAAAATGAAAATTAATTTTTTTGTTCAGTTCTCAGGGTATGTTAATGAGCTGCAAGTGCGCATCAATAAAATCAATGATTTTGGGACTAAAACTGCTTATAAAACTAAGATATTTCAAAATATTCAGTATAAGTTGGTTTTATCTTTTAGACCATTATCTGGGATTTCCAAAATGATATAAAACATTATTCTCAGTCAAAAACTTTGGATTTTAAAAAAGTTTTAAGAAATAAAATCAATAAAGTTCAAAAATGGCCAAAAAAATCATGTTTTTTCCGACGGCACCGGAAAAAATGGTCAAAAATAAAAAATATTTTGGATTTTTCTTAGTTTCATATATACCTATTCAAAAGAAAAAGTGCATCTCTGAACAATTTGTACAGGGCCGCCCTAGGGTTTCCAAGCTACTATATTATATGTACAGGGTGTCTAAAAAAAAGGGGAATAAGGGTCTACAGACTCTATTCTATTCGGATTATCAAGATTGAGACAATTTTGGAAATCTACGTACAATTTTCGATTCTATAAGCCCATGCAATTTTAGGCTTGAAGATCTAAAAAAATGTTATAAGCTCCTAAAGTTTCCAACTGGAGTGAGTAATTTTATAAAAATGAGATAATCTCCGCTTTCATAATTTTGTACAAGGGTCTACAGACTTGCTTGTAATCGGATTTTTTAAATTGAGATCATGTTTTAAATCTACATAAAATTTCCGATTCAATGAGTCCAATTTTAAGCTTATAGATCTAAAAATAACAATTTTTTAAGCTTCTTAAGTTTCCAAATGGAGCAAAGTAAAAAGTTAAAACTAATCTCCGTTTGCACAATTTAATATTCAATGTTAGGATACAGTTTATTACAGTATAATTGTTATTTTTAGATCTACAAGCCAAAAGTTGGGCTCATACACTCGGGAATTGTACGTAGATATAAAAATTATCTCAATCTTGAAAATCTGATTACAAGCAAGTCTGCATAGACCCTTATGTGCATTAAAGGAGATTATCTTTATTTTTACCAAATTTACTCACTCCAGTTGGAAACTTTAAGAGCCTTTAAAATTGTCATTTTTAATTCTACAAGCCTAAAATTGGGCTCATTGAATCGGAAATTGTACGCAGATTTTAAAAATGGTCTCAATCTTGAAAATTCGATTACTAACAAGTCTGTACGACCTTATCCCCGTTTTTGAGACACCCTGTATATATACCTATAAATCTATTTTTATGAGAGAATTTGCTAATTCTAGGTTTTGTCCAGTGGGTTATACCAACCCCATATTTATTTCTAATATAATGCAATGTAGACATTTCATACTAAGCTTTTAGGGCCCTTTCTTTTAACTGTTGCTCTAAAAGTCGGCCATTTTAAATTTTCAAATTTTGGCGATATTTTTTTCAAATTGGAGCATTTATAAAAAAATCCACTTTTTTCCAAAAATAATTTCCTGTGAGGTACCACACAAAATTTCGGCCCGATCAGTTTAGCCGTTTTGACGTTTATTGGATACAAAACGTACACACAGACAAGTACATATTTTCAAATATTTTTAGTATATTTTTTAGAAAATACGGCAAACATTAGGTTGCAAGGATATAAGGATTAGCACAATGAGTTTGAGATAAATATTCACTTTGTACAACATTACTGCTAATTTTCACTTGTTTAAAAGAGGTTGTAAATTCGCGTAATATCAAGTTACCCTAATTACAAAGATGGCAATGACCAAATCACAATGGTACCCTTAAAACCTGTAATTGATCACAATTACAGATGATTAGTTCTAAAAATCATAAACATTGATATCTAATTCATAGCTGATCAGACAAAGCTTTTCAGGGTACCGTTGTGAATTGGGCATTGCCATCTTTGCATTGAGGGTCATTAGAAATTACGAGTACAGTCCCTTTAAAATGGTTGTCTTTGCTTTGAAAGTTTAGCTTAGTTTAGATTAGTCCTATCTTAAACAAAGATTTTGCCTCTGCACTCTGCAGTAAGATTTGTTCGTGTTCGTGTAAAAATCGACGAATAAGAAATCTGCCAGGGTTTTGGCAATTGTTGATGATTTGGCAACAAAAAGAACCTACTCATCTTTCCACCCTCATACAAAACCTACTCATCTTTCCACTCTCATACAAAACCTACTCATCTTTCCACTCTCATACAAAACCTACTCATCCTTCCACTCTCATACAAAACCTACTCATCCTTCCACTCTCATACAAAACCTATTTATCCTTCCACCCTTATACAAAACCTATTCAACCTTCCATCCTCATATAAAACCTACTCATCCTTCCACTCTCATACAAAACCTACTCATCCTTCCACTCTCATACAAAACCTATTCATCCTTCCACTCTCATACAAAACCTATTCATCCTTCCACTCTCATACAAAACCTATTCATCCTTCCACTCTCATTCAAAACCTAATCATCCTTCCACTCTCATAAGAAACCTACTCATCCTTCCACCCTTATACAAAGCCTACTCATCCTTCCACCCTCATACAAAAACTACTCATCCTTCCACCCTCATACAAAACCTACTCATCCTTCTACCCTCATACAAAACCTACTCATCCTTCTACCCTCATACAAAACCTACTCATCCTTCCAAGTATTTTAGAGCAAAAGGTACAATTTTCATTTTACGATAACAAATATTCAAAATACTGAAGAAAGAAAAACTAAAAAATCAAACTAACTTAAGTTCCTGCATATTTTAGGCCAAAAAGAATAACTAAACAACTTGTAAATTCAACATTTTTTTCAAATTTATGTACATATATACTTATATGTTAGCTATAGGTGGCTGGACCAAATTGGCTGACATTTTTTGTGGAAAGCCGTGGGTACCCTGTGGGTAACATAGACTTTAAAAAATTCGAGGGTCGTTTTTCAAAATTCGATTTTTTTCTATAGGGTTTTTAAAATTTCACTGGCAACGCCGGGCACATCAGCTAGACTGCTAGCATCTTTATGATATTATATCTTTACATAATTCAAAATTAATGATTTTCTTGGATCTTTTTAAATTATTTTCTTTGAAGGTTAACGTTCATGTTTTATGTGTTTCTTAAACTTAACAAATTTTCCTGATCTTTTCCTGGAATTCTTTTAGAAACATTTGTATGTGTTTTTTAAACTTAACAAATTTCCCTGATCCTTTAATCTAAATTGTTTAAAGATCTTCTCCTGGAATTATTTTTGGAACATATTTATACTGTTATATTTTGAGCCAACTGTTTTTATTTAATACTGGCATGTACATGGTTACCCACAAAGGATGAGACTGTAAGGACGACCTAAAATTAAAAAATATGACGATTTAAAGGGACTGTAAAGGAAAAATGAAAGGGGGTATAGGCTGAAAGCTAATCACTTTAGCTCTTGATCGTGACCCATGAAAGTTATATCTGATGTTTATATCTCGAGAAACTGATTTACAACTTTGTCAAATTTATACGAAAATTAATACATATACAATTTCGTATAAAAGTAGAGGGTTTAAATAGATCAAATTCAGCAAATAAGCAACCAATCTGAAAACGATGATATCCCAGGGAAAGCTAATTGTAAATTAGGTTTAGCAATTCTAATTTTATATTTTTTATTTCTATTTTTAATAGATTTAATTCATTCAACTATTTATACGTCCGTATTACTTTACCAGAAATTCCACCAATGACAATGCAGTAAAGTGGTCATGTGATACAGGCGGAGACACGTGACCAGTATACTGCTCTGTCATTGGTGATAGTTCTGGTCACGTGATTAAAGTTTAAGGTTTTCTAAATTTTACATTTATGAACTTTCGTATACTTTTAACACAGTTTTATATCAATTTCTCGAGACAGGAACATCAGATAAAACTTTCATGGGTCGCGATCAAGAGCTAAAGAGATTAGCTTTCAGCCTATACCCCATTTCATTTTTCCTTTACAGTCCCATTAAAGCTTGATTTTTGATTTTTGCATTCAATTTTTACCAGGATTCCTATCCACAGTTTGATCCTTTACATCTTATATTCACCCATCCAAACTAAGTCAGCTTTAACAGAGATCAAAGCACACATAGCTAGTCTGGAAAACCTCCCAGGAATTGTTTAAATCTAACTTTTGTTAAGTGTTAGAATAACAATAATTTCTATGCAGGCAAAAAGAATCTGATGACGACTGTACGTATCGTTTCTTTACTAAGTATTACTGTTGCTCTTGAGGGATTGTATCTAGATCAATTCCAGAAGGTGAATACTTCTGATAATTCAATAATTATTCTTAAAATAAATAAGATTGTTCCTGACCTGACTTTAAACTAATTCAGGAATATACTAATCTACATGCATTGATCCTACAGAATCAAGGACCAATTGCAGTCCGCGGTGTTCACAGGACACACTTGAAAGGTTATTATCTAATAAACATTCGCAGGAGAAATTATACCGACCACAGAGAACTTGAAACCTGATCAAACCCCAACAGAAGACATTTGGATCAGCGTGCGAGAAAACCAAAACCGCCATCAAATGTAAGATTTATATTAGAAAGCTTAGGACACTATTGTATTTTGTAAAATATTCTCGTGTGCCTTTTGAAACAGATGTTTTAAGCTTTTATAAAGTTTTCATATAACTCTTCAAATACTTTTATCGGGTCGTAACATTTCACCAGATATCACATTTTGAAATATTGGATTTTAATGTATCCTGACAAATAACTTTATCTGGTCACAACATCTTACCATTCATCACATTTTATAAATATATCATGCTATGTTTATATTTTCAGCTTCACAATGCGTTGATGATCAAGAAATAAAATAGACTTGATTGTTTTTACGTATAAACATTAAACAATGTGGTTAAAAATAGTTCTGTACTTCTAATGTTCTGACGGTGAAAATGAAATTAAGAGACGCTAAAAGCTGAAAAGTGCACCACACTAACTTGTTAAATTACTTTGTGAATGAAATTAGTCTACTTGAAGTTATAATTTGAGTCTAAAAATGGAATTCTTGTTCCTAAAGTACTTTATCTTAAGAGTGTAAAATTTGGAAGGCATTTTTTCGCTTGTTCTAACATTGGGGTTCTTTGAGCAAGCTCTTCTTAACGTTCTAAAATGTGACTCTGTGGTACAAGAGAACTATTAATTTTATGAAATATGAAAGTGTTTCTTTAAAAATATTTACCATTTTTTATGTAAATGAAATCCGTAACAAGATCACAATTTTAGCTTTTTTAGCAAAATATAATTTTGCGCTACAAACGATATGACGAATTTAAACGTTTAAACCCATTTTTCAAACACTTTTTAGTCTATACAAAGAATTATACTATTTGATAACTGCAGAGTACACACTATTTTGGTAAATTTATACTACAGTGGTCGGCGTTCAAATCAAGACAATGAAGACGACATTTCTTTTCAGTTTCTCACAAACTTTTCAAATCAAATCAACACAGAGAAACTGTTTATTCTTAGTTTCCATGTGTATGCTGTTAGCTTGGTAAACATGAAGATTGAAATGAAACCCATCTTCATTTTAGTGATATCAACGACGTCAAGTGTAAAAAGGTTTTTTACCTGATAATGCCTATCTCTGTTATGAATATTTCTGAGATGCCGCTGAAGATTTGAAGATATCGAGAAACTTCTAAAAATGTACTTTAAATAGACTGTAGACCTAATTGCAAGCATGTCAGAGTCCCAACGTTACCAATAAATACAAATGTGAATGATCAAAAATTGCATAAGATATCTATCATTTTTTTCTCAGGAAATAGATTTATTTCAATTATGGCTTCTCTGTGATTAAATAAAAGGTTTACAGGGTACCGTTGAAATTCGGACATGACCCTCTTTTTAAATTAAATGACACTTGAACTTGCAACAACACTCCCTTTAAGAATACAAGGAAAAGTAAACACTGTTCTAACTCAATCTATTTTCTTAAACTTTAAACAATGTGTCAATAAAGTTTTAAAGGTTACAAACTGGGCAAAGATATTAAAAGAGTAAACGTTTAGGAGAAATCTATATTTTTATAAAATTGTGCATGGTGTATAAAATCTATATTTTTAATTATGTATGAAATCTATATTTGTAATTGTGTATGAAATCTATATTTGTAATGGTGTATAAAATCTATATTTGTAATGGTGTATAAAATCTATATTTGTATTGGTGTATAAAATCTATGTTTGTAATTGTGTATGAAATCTATATTTGTAATGGTGTGTGAAATCTATATTTGTAAATGTGTATGAAATCTATATTTGTAATGGTGTGTGACATCTTTACTTGTAATGGTGTATGAAATCTTCACTTGTAATGGTGTATGAAATCTTTACATGTAATGGTGTATGAAATCTATATTTGTAATAGTGTGTGACATCTTTACTTGTAATGGTGTATGAAATCTATATTTGTAATGGTGTATGAAATCTATACAATTGTAATTGTGTGTGAAATCTTTACTTGTAATGGTGTACGAAATCTTTACTTGTGTATGAAATCTATATTTGTAATGGTGTGTGAAATCTATATTTGTAAATGTGTATGAAATCTATATTTCTAATGGTTGTAAAATCTATACTTGTAATGGTGTATAAAAGCTAGAAATTGTTTGTTCCGTTTAACTTTATAATTATTTTATAGTCAATAGTAATAATCAATCCAAAAAAATGTCCATTGTACATGTACACGGTTTTACTGGGGATACGAGTACAATTTACAGTGCTCTGTACAGTAAACCGTATAAAGGGTACAATTTACAGTGAACTCTACAATACTTGCGCAGTCATAAGAGTACAATTGTCAGTTTTCTGTACAGTAAACGTTCAAAAGTGCACAATATAAGTGTTCTTTATAAATAATAGTCTTGGATTACAATACAATGCACGGGTTGAAGAGTACAATTACATACTCTCCGCCAAAAACTATTCCATTGGTTAGAGTACTGTGTAGAGTACGCACCGAAA
Source organism: Eurytemora carolleeae (assembly GCF_000591075.1). NCBI lineage: Eukaryota > Metazoa > Arthropoda > Copepoda > Calanoida > Temoridae > Eurytemora > Eurytemora carolleeae. The sequence goes on along the minus strand of NW_019396089.1, from coordinate 4,554 downwards.
GCTTAGTTTAGGGTTTTCTTTACAATGTACAGTCTGAGGATAATAATTTACAGTGTTTTGTATATACAATGTGGCAGTCTGAAGATAACAATTACAGTGTTCTGTATATACAATGTACGGTCTGAGGAATAACCTACAGTGTTCTGTATGAACTATGTGCAGTCTGAGGATAAAAATTTACAGTGTTCTGTATATACAATGTACGGTCTGAGGAGCATAATTGACATTGATCTAAAATAACTGTTTTCGGTATTAAGATTACAGCACAGTCTGAATATGCATTCAGCCGTACTGTCCAGTCAGGCTACCCAGTGTGGTGTTGACCCAGAACGTCTTATGCAAGAAAACTAGCATGGCAAGATTATATAGTGAGTACTACTTACTGTGCTCTTTATAGTGTACAGTTTGTTGTACATATTCTACTAACCTGCAGCATAGGTTACATGAGTATGGCTGTTCTCCAGTATGTGTTCTAATGTGTCTTGTCAGGTTTGCTGATCTTGGAAATATTTTTCCACAAAACGTACAAGCATATTTCTACAAGAGAGCAGATTGTTAAAATAGTCAGATCTAAAAATTTTCTTATTGTCTTAACTTAATAGAACAATAAAATAAATGGTGTAAAAAACCCAAACACAGGCTTAATTGTTATCCGATCATATTGTTATCCGATCATATTGTTATCCGATCATATTGTTATCCGATCATATTGTTATCCGATCATATTGTTATCCGATCATATCCGATCATATTGTTATCCGATCATATTGTTATCCGATCATATTGTTATCCGATCATATTGTTATCCGATCATATTGTTATCCGATCATATTGAAATTTCTATCACAGTGTTTTCTAGGACGTTAGGTAGTGTCGACCAAATCCAATCATGTCATAATGATTAGATAATAATTAAGCCAATGAGAGAAAAAAGGACTTTTTTGACACCCTTTATTTGTTTGTTTTCTTGTAAACGGATCATAAAAAAGTTTTAGTTCTTTTTTAAATTACCTTAATTATCAATATAAATACAGAAAATAAAATACATCTTGGTCTTAATTTCTCAAAAGGAATTGATTTTTTGCCGCAAACTTAAGTTTTCTAATCCCTATATCTTTGCAAGCTGATTATAAAAATCTTTAATATTTCAACCTTAGACTTTTTGATCTAGAACAGTTCATAGTTTGAAATATCTAAGGTCTACAACATTGGGTTGCAAAGATATAGAAATTCCTTTAATTGGCATTTTATAGTAAAAATATCTTTTTAAAGTGTTGCTCTTAGGTTCTTTTTGTCGTCACTTTTTTTTACAAAATTAAAATCTCGGGGATTTTTAAAAACAGAAATTTTTTCTTGGCAAAGTTCTGACCGTCCATAAACCTTCCCGTATAGTCATGTGATCAGAGCTGAAAACTTAAGAATGGTGGATATCGAGATTAAGTCTTGATCCTCTCTTTTTCTTAATATCGAGACTAACCTAATCTTGTACTTGTATCCTAAAAAGTGTGTAGAATTCAATCAATCAGAGTCGCGTATATGAAGCCGATAAATTTGAAATTTTGCGCGCCATTTGAGACTAATTTAAAGAAACGGGAGGAACCCTCTAATTTTATAATACGGTTTTTGATTTTTTCATCTATATCCAAAAAAGAACGGTTTAAGAAGAAAATCAAAAATATGTCCATTGTATACTCAGATTAAGTAATCGGGATTAGGGATATCTTATTCTAAAGTTTTCAGCTCGGTTCGTCTATTTTAAGCTGCATACTTTTTGGATATATTTTCTTGCGCAGAAAGTGTCGGAAATGCACAAAATACGACCAAAAATATTCCAAAACTATATTCTAAATTTTTATCAAAGAAGAAATAACTATTTTTAAAAGCAGGTTTCAAGGATAGAATTTAGAACCAGATTCTAACAATGTCTCAATTTGAAATTCGTTGAAAGTTACTTTAAGGCAAAAAATCAAAATATCAAATATTCAAAGATTTTCTAATTCCATGTTTGCAGAGTAGATTAATATTTACCTTGGGCTGGTTCTGGTGAAGGAAAGAATGCTCCCAGATAAAATGTAGACCTGGAGGAGGTGGAAGTGGGGGTAGATAAGGACGAAGAGACAATGTATTCATGGCGGCGGCGGGGTGGCGGTTGACAGTTGATTCATTACCTGGAAGGTGGCGGGGTGTAGTTGTTTCATGGCCGGGTAGGTGGCGGGATGTAGTGTATTCATGATTAGGTAGGAGGCGGGGGGTAGTTGATTCAGGGACGGGTAGGTGGCGGGGAGTAGTTGATTGATGACCAGGTAGGTGGCGGGGAGTATTTAATTCAGGGACGGGTAGGAGGCGGGGAGTAGTTGATTGATGACCAGGTAGGTGGCGGGGAATATTTGATTCATGACCGGGAAGAAGCCTGGGAGTAGTTGAATCCTTGTCACGCAGGTGAAGGAGAGTAGTTGAATCCTTGTCACGTAGGTGAAGGGGAGTAGTTGAATCCTTGTTACGTAGGTGAAGGGGAGTAGTTGAATCCTTGTCAGGTATATGGCGGGAGGCAGTGGTTTTATCATAAGGTAGGTGGCGGGGAATAGTAGGGTTTGTGAGTGTAGTCGTAAATTGAGAAAGACGATCAGGACGACTTGAACAAAGTGGAATAAGTCTTTTAGGGACAGGGCGAACTACAGGGGGCGGAGAACTACGGGGCGGAGGCGGATAGGGGCTGAATCTGGGTAGCGAGGTAATGTCCAGGTTTCTGAAAGTAGACGGATTGATGAGGAACGGAGAGTTGGATAAGATCTGGTCGGGTTTGATAGGATTAAAGGATGAGGATGAGTAGGATGGATAAAGAAGATTGAAAAGCTGGAGTCGAGCCAGGGAGAGATGAGAAGAAATATATAAAGAAGGATCAGGATACAAGGATTTTCTATAGTTTTTCTCCGGGTATTCAGCTTCACTGGGGGATATTTCATCTTTAGGTGTGAAGAACGAGAAGGGATTAATCTTCTCCTTGGGTTTCTTGCGTTCATATTTTGTTTCTACCGATAACTTGACCTTGAAGAATTCATTCTTACTCTGTTCTTCTAGAATTTCGGAGGCCGGAGAAAAAATAGTTTTTTTACGATTCTCCTTCAAATAATCCTCAGAGATCAGGCTTAAAGATTCAGAGAACTTCTGCACTTCACCTCTAGCATTGTCTGGAACCTAGGATTTAAACTGCATCAAAACAGATAGATAGATAGATAGATAGATAGATAGATAGATAGATAGATAGATAGATAGATAGATAGATAGATAGATAGATAGATAGATAGATAGATGGATAGATAGATAGAATATAGTTATACAGATTTTAAAAAAGATATTTATTTAAAAACATAGGTTTTTGACATTCACAAAAAAAGGAAAATATGTGAGCCTATTAGATTTGAAAAGATAAAAGTTTTAACCCTATTCCCGCTGGGGGGGGGTCAATTTGACCCCCCCCTGTAGTTTTTTTTACATAACTCAAAAAGTATTGGTCTGAGGCTGTTGAAATTTTCTGACTTTTCTTACATACCCAAAGCCCTCCCTTTAGGCCTAAAACCGGGCTTTAATACTAACTGCCTGAGTCCTCAGGCACACTGCCTGAATGACTGCTTTTGCCTGTA